>NW_025829810.1:0-1028 GCF_002878395.1 Capsicum annuum | reverse complement strand
CATCTCTTTGCACCGCTGCTTGTGTCTCTCCAACCTTCAATTCTGCCATTGCATATCGTCTTACTTTTGTTTAGTCTTCCGATCTTTCTGTAAGTTGATTTTGCTTTTTTTTTCCTAATTAAATGCCCTAATTTTATTGTGTATGATTTACTAGTAGACTAGCTAAACCTACTGAAGGCATTTTCTGGGCATCACTTTGCTAATGCGTATGTGGGCTTTAGCAAGTGTACTGGTTCAAACATTCGTCATAAGATAGTGTGATGAATCCTCTTATTATTGAATAGAGTAAAATGCATGTGGAGAATGTAGCGTAAACGACTTTCCATTTGACCATCTTTAGTTTTGCTAAATGCGATTCTTACTTCTGGGATGAACTTTTAATACTAGTATCTTTGATTTACGGGGATTTTATCTAAATTAAGAGACTCTAAAACATGTCGTGTGTAGAGTCCCAGGAGCCAAGAGTTTAACTATGGAGTGCCTCCAGATGAGGAATGATTCCTCCATTACATATCGAAGATTTGGGTTTTCTCAAATGTTCCCATCTGTCTTACGACATTCTTCGTGCAATTGGAGAAAGGTGCCTGAACTTAAGGTATTCTCCTATGTCAACATATCGGTAAACTGTTATGAAATGCTTCATTGATTATGGTTTCACATCTTTGATGGTAAGAACTTTACAAGTGGTTGTAATCAATTTAACAGGGCTTAGAAGGCGTTCATTGCCTCCATTGATGGATTTTCAGACTGTTATTATCCTGAAATTCTCTGCATAAATGTATTTTATTTAGATCCACTCGCTGAAGCTCATTTGTAATTTTTAAGCAGATTTTTTAATTTAAATAACTCGTTTGGGGAACCAATTCATTTAAATTTGATTTTTTTCTTTGCTGACCCTCGATGATAGCTGATTTCTTAGGCTGTTCGGGTATAGAAAACCTCAAACTGCATTAGCTTTTGCACCTGGCATGCATTAATTTCACTCTATATCTCCACCTCCGGAAGATGGAACAGTCGAGATATAATTA
>NW_025829809.1:0-1288 GCF_002878395.1 Capsicum annuum | reverse complement strand
TCCGATGATCACCTCGAAAAAACTGATAAATGTGTTGATTGTGATAATCATGACTGCAATTGTGCTGAAGAAATGTACAAACTTCAAGCTCAATTTGAAGATATTGGCTTACATATGAAAACCATCACTACCGAAGATGTTCTTGAATTGTTAAAGGAAGTTACGGACGAAAAACTTCGTGATAAAATTCTGCATCTAGCTAAGCCGTCCTCTTCTACTTCTAGTTCTACTATCTCAACACGAGACAATTTTGAAACTCAGCCTATGGCATACTCTTTGGATGAAGTTCATCGAAGGTTAGCTTTGAGCAAAATGCCTGGTAGAGATACCACTTTTAATGATTTAAAGGTCGAAGTTGAAAAATTAAAACGCGAAATCATTTCTTTAAAACAAGATCAGCTAATTACTGATCATCGCATTTCAAAACTTGAAGAAACCGATTATTCTTTACATCGGCCGAGGGAGCCAAACGAAAAAGCTTCTGAAAACACCGCTCCTCGTCAAACAACTAATATTGAAACTCTGCATAATGATTCTTTTCTTGGGATGTTACAAATTGTTACTGCTCATAAATGGTATATTAATTGTACCATTTTAGTCAATAAAGAATTCTTTATCACTATTGTCGCCATGATTGACAGTGGGGCAGACGTTAGTTGTATTCAAGAAGGATTAATCCCTACTAAGTACTTTGAAAAAACTACTCACCTAGTTAAGTCTGCAACTGGTCACTCTCTTGACATTAATTATAAACTACCTCATGCCCATATTTGTCGAGATAAGTCCTGTATTCCTCACTTTTTCTTTCTCGTAAAAAATCAGATTTATCCTCCTATTATTTTAGGAACTCCGTTTATAAATGCTATATATCCCTATACTCATATTGACGAAAAGGGATTTAGCGCTACCTATAAAAATCATCCTATCTCTTATTCGTTTATTACTCAACCCGTCACTCGCGATATTAACGCTCTTATTAATATAAAGCAAAAGCATCTTAATTTTTTACAATTAGAAGTAATGAGTATTACCACCCCTGAAATTATGAAATCTGTTAAAATACAAGAAAAATTAAAAACTGTTTCTTCACAATTAATGAATGATATTTGTGCGGACCATCCTAACGCTTTCTGGAGTCGAAAACGGCATATTGTTTCCCTTCCCTATGAGGATGACTTCACTGAAGAAAGAATTCCAACAAAATCTCGACCATGTCAGATGAATGCGGAATTGGTTGAATTCTGCAAAAGAGAGATTGATAATCTCCTACAAAAAGGTCTCATCAAAC
>NW_025829808.1:0-1287 GCF_002878395.1 Capsicum annuum | reverse complement strand
TTATATTCATGTGAGATTTAATTACTTGATGTTTAGATGATATGGACACGTTCTAAAATTTCTTGAAATTCATAAATGGTATTATGACCATAACGTACAAAAGATAATATCATTAATGATCTTGTCTTATTCATTCTAAAGGTTATTAAGGTGAATCTAAAATGACATATTTACTCGCATAAAGTGTGTACACTAAATTAATATCATGATTAAGTAATTTAATGAAGTGTAACTTATTTCTATTAATTATAATTATGTATGTTCACATGAATTTCATGCTTACTTTGGTTTAATGCAATCATCTGTGCGGGTAACACGATGATTTGAATTGTTACCTTTTGACCAAATAAATTTTAGTTTATATCTTCAGACTATGAGTAAAGTTAGATAATTTAAGAGATCTATGGTCTATGTGTACACCAATTTGAAACGTATAATCTTTTATTAGAGCTAGAGAAAAGAGAAAATAGGAAAGTAATATTGAACTAAATACTTTTTTCATAATAATCAGAAAAAAGGAAACAAGAATTCTGAATCATGTTAGAACTAAATTATTTAAAATTTTACAAATCGTTATTCCAGGTAATGAATCTTAGTCGTCATGTGATTCAACTCTCTTACTAGATTTCTTAATTATTTATAACTTACGGAGATGAAAAACACAATTTTCAAGGTGATCGAAAAGATTTTCAATTTTGAGAGTTTGATCAAAGTCAAACTTTTGAGTTAATGAGTTAAATTTAAGATTTGACAATCTCAATAGGATTTTAGGTGATTTATGATTTAGTTGGATGATTTGTGTGGACCTCGTGGTACTCGGGAGAGATTTGGACCATTGAGTAGATTTCTTGCTTTTTACAACTTATATCAAATAATTGAACTAAATATGACTAGAATTGTTATAAATTGGATAGAAAAAGGCTAGAATTTAAATAATTTAGGAAAATAAATTAAAATCAGTTGTTATTTAAATAATAGTAGGAATAATAATAGTAAATAATATAATAACAATAATAATAAAATAATAAATAATAACAATAATATATAAATAATAATAATATATATATAAATAATAAATAATAATAATATATAATAATAAATAATAATAATATATATAATATCAGGGTTAATAGATAATAATAATAAATAGCACTAAATAATTGAAAATTAGACATTGTATTTGCAAAAAATGTGAGTACGCACAGTTACGAATAGTTTTAATAAAATTATGTAAATATCTTATTTGAGTTTTAAAATTGTAGAAAATGATATTGAAAATAATAAAAT
>NW_025829807.1:0-1178 GCF_002878395.1 Capsicum annuum | reverse complement strand
CAGGACCCTCTAGAAAAATAGGATTTTAATTTCTGTTTAGGACCCTCCTGGAAAATGGGACTTTACTTTCTCTTCGGGACCCTCCTGGAAAATGGGACTTTACTTTTTCTTCTGGACCCTACTAAAAAATAGGATTTTACTTTCAGGTTAGGACCCTCCTAAAGAATGGGATTTTAATTTCTGTTCAAGATGGAACTAAAAATGGGATTTTATTTTACTTTCTATTCAGGACCCTTCTCAAAAATGGAAATTTATTTTACTTTCTATTCTGGACCTTCATGAAAAATGGGATCTTACCTTTTGTTCATGAATTTCTTGAAAACTGGGACTTCACTTTTTGTTCAGGACCCTCCTGGAAAATGGGACTTTACTTTCTCTTCTGGACCCTACTAAAAAATAGGATTTTACTTTCAGGTTAGGACACTTCTAAAGAATGGGATTTTACTTTCTGTTCAAGATGGTCCTGAAAAATGGGATTTTATTTTACTTTCTATTCAGGACCCTCCTCAAAAATGGAAATTTATATTACTTTTTATTCTGGACCTTCATGAAAAATGGGATCTTACCTTTTGTTCATGAATTTCTGGAAAACTGGGACTTCACTTTTTGTTCAGGACCCTCCTGGAAAATAAGACTTTACTTTCTGTTCAAGACCCTCTTGGAAAATGGGACTTTACTTTCTGTTCAAGACCCTCCTGAAAAATGGGATTTTACTTTATTTTCAGGACCCTCCTGAATAATAGGATTTCACTTTATGTTCAGGAATCTCTTATAATATGGGATTCAACTGTCTTTTTCAGGACCCTCCGAAAAAATGGGATTTTACTTTATGTTCCAGACCCTTCTGAAAAAATGAGATTTTTACTTTTGTTCAGGACCCTCCTGAAAAATAGGAGTTTACATTATGTTCAGGACTTTCCTCAAAAATGGGACTTTACTTTTTGTTCAGGACCCTCCTGAAAAATGGGACTTTACTTTTTGTTCAGGACCCTTTTGAAAAATGAAACTTTACTTTCTGTTCAGGACCTTCATGAAAAATTAAATTTTACCTTATGTTCAGGACCCTTCTGAAAAATGGGATTTTACCTTATGTTCACGATCCACCAGAAAAATGGGAATTTTCTTTATGTTCAAGAACCTCCTGGAAAATGGGAATTTACTTTCTATTCAGGACCCTC
>NW_025829806.1:0-1114 GCF_002878395.1 Capsicum annuum | reverse complement strand
ACAGTCAAAACAAAGCTATGCCATGAAGTCTCCAGAAACTTTTGCACAGGCTGTAAATCCAGCAGTAGCCAAAGCAACACCAACTCCTCCTATCAAGGAAGAATTCAAATTCATTACCACTCAGGTGATGCCCATTATTGCCTTGGATAAGGAATATGAAGGCTATCCTCTAGAGCAGCTTATTAAACCTGTCTACAATGACAAAAATTTTGTGGATACAGAAAGTCCACTTAAAACTAGAAGATATTATAAAGCCATCTTGGTAGATACAGACTCTATCGATGTTGAGCATTCAATGAACGAAAGAAACCCCGAATATATTGATTATTCTAGATTCACAATTAAGAGGGTATTAACCCCGTTCAACTGGTTTGCAGATCACCTGCATACCCCTATTGCCTTATCTATGCCACATAGGCCCCAAACTTACAATTGGTACGACTATAAGTCTGCTTGGTTCAATTTTATCTATGTCAGACCAGGACACACTTGGTTTGTTAAATACTGCCCTGCTATGATAGAAGCCATTATACCAAGATGGTTTTACGAATGGTGGGTATACTTCGGAGGGATTAAAGAAATCCTTCCTCAACAATTCCTCAACCGTTTTACCGAGTTTTGCTCAAAAGAAGGATGTGTAACCCTTCCAGAGCACATCCAAATGTGCAAGTTCTTCATTAAGAAGCGTGTTTCTTACATCATCTCCTGGAATTTTGCTAAAGGAGAACAAGATAGAATTAAATATTTGTCTAAGGAAATAAAGGTTAAAGGTTGGACCCCCAAGCCAACAGCTCCAAAAACTCCTGATAAGGGAAAAACAACAGCATCTTCAAGCAATGTCTCACAGAGTAAAAAAGCACTCAAAGAGAAATTAAAAAAGGCTTTGCTCGATATGGAAAGCCAAGAAACCAACGAAGAAAAAGTGCTACAGCTTCTGGAAGAAGCCTCCTCCACAGGAAGCAGCGACAACAATGGGGATATGCTAAACCCCAAAGGAATAGCTACGGCCTATATGGACCCCTACTAAGAATAGAGAAACTGACCCTTCAAAAAAGTAGAGGTTCAAAGAACCGGAATTATTTTTTTGAAAGGGCATTCTACTATTCCTGATAGG
>NW_025829805.1:0-2947 GCF_002878395.1 Capsicum annuum | reverse complement strand
GGGAGGATCGTAACTATAAAGGCAAATATGATGATCGTGATAAAAGTAAAAATTATGGATCCTTAAACACATAACATGAGCAGCAACAATCAGATACTTATTTGTTTATATTAAGTTCCTGTTCCTTGCAACTCTTTTTTTTTCTTTTTGATTAAAAGGGGTTATATTATATTAGCTAAATAGAGTTGGTAGTACAAGTAGGCGGCTCATGGCTAGCCGTAGAAAGTTCTGGCCTAACGTCATTAGTACAAATATTAGTAGTACATACATAGCTAGGGGCATCTTAATAGTGCCCTACAAAAGAAGTTCCATCCTTATCTGCTTGGTACCGGTCCTGAACAAACAAAGGCGGAACTGTCCATTCCTTCCAAAAACAGTTACTTCCTAACTTAGTGCCCTCCTTTGCTAGCAAGTCTGCCACACCATTTGTTTCCCGCTGTTCATGGAGGACCTGCGGGCTCCCCGTTTGCTTCAGAAGATCTCTGCAAAAATGTAGGTAGTTAGATTTATCATATGCAGTTACATTATCCTCGCAAATCTTATATGACTAGAGTTGGGTAGAACATAATATAAACAGACAATTGTCTAATTGTCAATGCTCAAATTGAGTGCTTAAAAATCTATAATTTTAAATTTTATACCGATTATCACATTAGTGTCTTTATATCCCACGATCGTCAGAAATTTCACTAATATAAGCCATTTTCTCTCATCAATTTAAGCATCTAAAATAGATAAAGTTATATGATTAATATTTCTTGATTGTTCAATATGTGTTTGATATGCAGATTAGAAAAAAATGGGCTATCAACTACTAACTTTGAAATCCAATCTGATCCATTCTTAACATTATGCGAGCACAACATAATACCAAACTATCAAACTCTAAAATTATCGTAGAAATTCATAAAACGAAAACATGATATATATTAGTATTCAAGATAAAACTTTATAAAACATACCTAACATTACCACAACTAGCTTATCTATTAATTTCTTATTCTTAATTTTGTTTCTCAAAAAAACTCACGACTTTTAATTTCTCTCCAGTAGAAAATATTTGTGCTATTTTTATAAAAACGATATTACGGGATTTGAAAAGTCTGAATAAACTTAATTTTAACTATTCTGCTGAGCAATTAATCATAACTAAAAAGATTTTAAATATTGATAAATAACAAATCACATTTCTTAGGATTGAAGATACTCACCAAGTTCATCTAAGTTAAAGTTAAATGAAGTCCTTTCGAATCTACGGATTGAGGTGAGTTTTCATAGACAAAGGACAAGATTTGAAGTCTATAATGGCTCTGATATCGAGAGAGAATGGAGCTTGAAAGAATAAGGAGAGAAACAACTTTTCAACGCTGATGGGTCAATGAATATGGAGGAAAACCCTGCCTTATAAATCCCTAAAAAAATCATTCTACAACTTAGTAATAAACTCATTGTTTAACGGCGGTGTTAGAAATAAACTCTAATATTTGAGTTGAAATAAAAATGTATTGGGTCGTTTTGGTTATTGCTTTTGAGCCTTAAATGGAATTTGATTGGGTTGCTGATTTTAGCTCAACTTAAGGGCTAAATTTTGTTTCCTTTTGGGCACTTTTGGACGCAATTTTGGATCTCTTCAAAACTAAATTTTAGCCCTTAATATTTCTATTCTTAGACTTTAACTTGGGCCTCCAAATAGCTATCAAATTTTAACAATTCATTTCTCTTGGACTTGAACTATTCTTCCGCAAAATAACACCTTTCAATCGGCTATTGTCGTGTAATCGATAAGTCACGAGTGCAACCACGTAATTATTAGGTCATGATATCAACCGAGCATTACTAATGATGTTAGCATTAGAATAGACTATCTACATCGTATCACTTACAATATCATTCTTTCTCTAATTCTTCTGGGTCTCCCCTTTTTTTTTACTTTAGCAAAACTTCAGATAAACTAAAACAATAATTAAACTATCACTCACTGAGTGGAACTTAGCAATCTTATTCATGCTTTCATGAAAGATGAAGGATCATGACTTATAGATCGCGAGATTGAACAAGTACTTACTAGTTCACGAATTTAAACAAGAAATTATTAGATGCCAAATTCAAGAAAGTAATTATTAGGTCACAAATTCAAATAAAGTAATAACAAAGTTATATCACTAGCCGAATGGAAATGGCAAATCTTATTCAGGATTTTATGTGAGCAATTACTTGCTAACAAACCCGAAAAGACAATTACTGAGTCACAAATTTAAGCACAATAATTATCAAGATCATGAGTTCAAGCAATTTAATAATACAATTTATATTAGTGTAAACTATCTACATCACTCCCGTTCAAGTATCCCCTTTTCTCGAATCCTAATGAATTTCTTAAATACATATAATTTTACAAAGATCCACTGATTCAAAAACTCAACAATAACAGTAACTGATTATTTTAAAATATAATCCTTCCAAATAATATGAACAATCTATTTTACATCTCTCATCTACTCTTGGCATTAAGGCCAACAACTTTTTTGGGAAGTACTTGGGCTTTCCCATTTTCCATGGCCCTCCTAAACTCAATGACTTCCAGTTCATTCTTAATAATTTAAGTACCAAATTAGCTGATTGGAAGGTTAAATTCGTAAACATGACCGGTAGGAACACTCTTGCCAAGGCTAGTCTGGGAAGTATCCCCAACCATGTCATGCGGTATATCCTTCTTTAGATTCATAACCTTATTGATAGGGCCCAAAGAAACTTCATATAGGGAACTAATGACTCCAAATAAAAGAATGCACATGGTTAGGTGGGACACTATCACCCAACCCAAAGGCTTAGGTGGTCTGGGGATGCAAAAAACTAGTATCAAGAATGACACTTTGCTTTGCAGTTTTGCCTGGAGACTGCATTGTAATCCCTCTACCTTATGGGCTAGAGTTCTTACCCAAAGAGT
>NW_025829804.1:0-3049 GCF_002878395.1 Capsicum annuum | reverse complement strand
TAACTATAAAGGCAAATGTCATTATCGTGATAAAAGTGAAAATTATGAATCCTTAAACACACAACATGAGCAGCAACAATCAGATACTTATTTGTTTATATTAAGTTCCTGTTCCTTGCAACTCTTATACGACTAGAGTTGGGAAGAATTTAATATAAACAGACAGTTGTCTAATTGTCAATGCTCAAATTGAGTGCTTAAAAATCTATAATTTTAAATTTTATACCGATTATCACATTAATGTCTTTCTATCCCCGATCGTCGAAAATTTCACTAATATAAGCCATTTTCTCTCAACAATTTAAGCAATTAAAATAGATTAAGTTATATGATTAATATTTCTTGATTGGTTAATATGTGTTTGATATGCAGATTAGAAAAAAATGGGCTATCAACTATTAACTTTGAGATCCATTCTTAAGATAATGCGAGCACAACAGTTTGCTATAGTAGTGAAAATTAAATTTAAATTAAAATTTTTTTTGAGATAAATATAAATAATACCAAGACGTAACCAGTTTTCTTCATTCTTTTTAGATTCTGCTTTTGATCTTAATCGTACGAGTAAAAAAAATACGTATTATTTGAGATTCGCTTCAATTCAGTTTTAAGTTTTGTGATTATATGTCTATATTAAATGATAATATTTCATTACTTCATAAGTAATTAAGAATTTAATAATGTCGATAGTTTTAATCACGCTTTAATAGATGGAGATACAAAAATTAATTTTGATAATATAAAAAAATATATAAATAAATTCTACTGAACTTTTTAAAGAACTTACACAGTGTTCTACCTTCTATGAAAGTAGGTATAGAATATGTAGCTCATGGTGAAAAATATAAATACCAAACTTTCAAACTCTAAAATTATCACAGAAATTCATTAAAAAAATGATATATATTACTTTCAAATTGTGAAAGTTACAAGTTCACACTGCTACCAAAGTAAGTCATTTAAATACTTACAGAAAGATAAATAATCTGCAAGAAAAAAATTTATAAAACACAACTAACATTACCACAATTAACTTATTTATTAATTTCTTATTCTTAATTTTGCTTCTCAAAAAAACTCACGACTTTCAATTTCTCTGCAGTAATAGAAAATTTTTATGCTATTTTTATAAAAACGATATTAGGGGCTTTGAAAAGTCAAAATAAACTTAATTTTAACTATTCTGCTGAGCAATTAATCACAATTACAAAGATCTTAAATATTGATAAATAACAAATCACATTTCTTAGGATTAGAACAAGACCAATTTCAAGAGAGCAACAATGAAGAAAAAATAACAGTTCGAATCTAAACAGGATATATCATAAAAAACAGTGAAACTCACAAAAAGAAAGATATAAGGTAGTTAGCTCATACTACAGATGTCAAGAACTACACTATTTATAATATCAAAGAAAGTTGGGATACATATTATAAAAATATTTAAACTTATAAAGATGTAAAGGCGACCCAATTTATCTCAAAAAGGACATACCTCATCGAAAGAATGAAAGATCCCAAATAAAGAGGGTTGTACAACAAAAGAAGATGGAATCAAAGCTCATAAAAGCAGATCTGACGGTTAAAATGAAGAAGACAAAAGATCAGGATCATATGAAATATAGACTAGAAAATGAGGATTAAAGATACTCACCAAGTTCATCTAAGTTAAAGTTAAACGAAGTCCTTTCGAATCTACGGATTGAGGTGAGTTTTCATAGACAAAGGAAAAGATTTGAAGTCTATAATGGCTCTAATACCGAGAGAGAATAGAGCTTGAAAGAATAAGGAGAGAACAGGTTTTCAACACTGGTGGGTCAGTGAATATGGAGGAAAACCCTGCCTTATAAAGCCCTAAAAAATCATTCTACAACTTAGTAATAAACTCACTGTTTCGCGGCGGTGTTAGAAACAAACTCTAATATTTGAGTTGAAATAAAAATGTATTGTGTCATTTTGGTTGTGGCTTTTGAGCCTTACGTGGAATTTGATTGGGCTGCTGATTTTAGCTCTACTTAAGGGCTAAATTTAGTTTCCTTTTGGGCTCTTTTGGACACAATTTTGGATCTCTTCAAAACTAAATTTTAGCCTCTAATACTTCTATTATTAGACTTTAACTTGGGGCTCCAAATAGCTATCACATTTTAAAAATTCATTTCTCTTGGACTTAAACTCTTCTACCCCAAAAGAACACCTTTCAATTGGCTATTGTTGTGTAATCGATAAGTCACGAGTTCAACCAAGAAATTATTAGGTCATGAGTTCAACCAAGTATTACTAATGATGTTAGCATTAGAATACACTACCTACATCATGTCACTCACAATATCATTCTTTCTCTAATTCTGCTGGGTCACCCTTTTTTTTTTTTTTACTTTAGCAAAACTTCAGATACATTAAAACAATAATTAAACTATCACTCACTGAGCAAAACCTAGCAAATCTTATTCATGCTTTCATGAAAGATGAAGTATCAAGACTTATAGATCGCGAGTTTGACCAAATACTTACTAGCTCACGAATTTAAACAAGCAATTATTAGATGCCAAATTCAAGCAAGTAATTATTAGGTCACAAATTCAAATAAAGTAATAAGAAAGTTATATCACTCAGGATTTTATGTGAGCAATTACTTGCTAATAAACCCGAAAAGACAATTACTGAGTCACAAATTCAAGCACAGTAATTATCAAGATCATGATTTCAAGCAATTTACTAATACAATTTATATTAGTGTAAACTATCTACATCACTCCTGTTCGGGTATCCCCTTTTCTCGAATCCTAATAAATTTCTTAAATATATATAATTTTAGAAAGATCCACTGATTCAAAAACTCAACAACAATAATAACTGATTATTTTTTAATATAATCTTTCCATATAATACAACAATCTATTTTACATCATGCATAATTTTTCTGTGCAAAATTTAAGTTGAAGAATTATAAAATATAAACTTATCAATTAAATTTTACCTTTTTATAAAAAAAATAATCACATTTGAAATTCTATATTGTGAAAAATTGAAATTAGTTCCAAAATTAATT
>NW_025829803.1:0-1989 GCF_002878395.1 Capsicum annuum | reverse complement strand
TTTTTCAAAACTAGTCTGGTCTTACCACTCGAAGTTTCATAAGTACGGTCAATCCGACAAGTAGTTGCACGCACCCAAAAGCTACGAATTCAGTTCAGTATATGTATCAAGCATCAGTTTCAGATCTGAACACCTAACTATGATTCAGTTTGTAGGTATTCATTGAACAGTCTTTATTTTTTTCCAAGTATTCTAACCTAGACAATGTAATACCCATTGTATAATTTTAGCCTTGTTTCTTGTGATCTATGCTTGCATAAATTATCACTTCGTAGTCTATGAGTACGACTGCACACTGATCACATCAAGTGAATCCTAAACTCTCAGCATAAGCCCGCTTTTTATTATAAGTAGAAGGCAAACCAGCTCAGACTTAGTTGAGAATTACAGTTGTCCTCTATTATATTATTTTCCAGTCTCAAATCCAACGGTATAGCTATTCTCACCACCAGTTATACATTTAGCGAAGTACTCCAAAGTTTAGAAAGATATAGATTTAGATTTGCAAGTTGTTTCAGCTATGTATCTATAGTTTTCTCTATGTTCTTGGAGAAACTAGCAACATTCGAGAATGAATGTTTCCAAGGGGGAGATATTGTAATACCCTTGATTGTTGGTTGAGTCTAAATCCGTCTTCTGAGTATATAGAAATGACTTCCAAAGTGAATGATGATAGAACCATGTAGAATTTCTCTAATTTCTACTTTTTGTCATGTATAGTATTGAATAAGATTTCCATCGATATCAATTTCATCAAAATCCAACATCGGACGGGGGATTTATGGCCATTTTGCTAAACAATATCGAAATCGCCCAGGCCTGATGGTGGACCTGACAGACTGCCAAGTCCTTGGTGGACCATCAAGTGTCCCGTCAAGCCAAGGCAGTGACCCCACTTTTTATTCATCGTGTGACGGCCAAAGTGGTGGACTGTGAAAAAGTTGATAGACCGCCAAGGGGTCCGTTAGGTCGAGGCAGAATGTTCCATTTTTGGCCCCCGAGTGATGGATGATCTGGTGGACGATTAGATTCCTGATGGACCATCACTTTGACCCTAACTCTGAGGCAGAACATCCCAATTTTTGCACTCGAGTGACGGACGACTTGGTGGACCGTCAGTTCCTCTGACAGACCATCGGTTGACCGTCACAGGCCCTGATCAGGGAATTTCAGCTTTTTCAAAAGGGCATTTTTGTATTTTCCTCCCATTTTGGTATTATAAATATATCCAAGTAGTGAAGGAAAGATCATTTTCTCTTATTTCTCCCCAATCTCTCCAAGAATTCTCTAGAAGCTAGGGTTTTATTCCAAGACCCAAAAAAATCCAATCTTCTTCCAAGAAATTCAAGAATCTCCCATAGATTTCTCCAAGTAGTTCAAGAATCAAGCTTTACTAGTCAAAGGCATCAATAATCTTATCCTAGAAGTGCGAGAAAGAAGTTTCAATCAAGTCTCTTATTCTCAAATTTATAATTCAAGGTATGTGGGGTTCGAACAAGAACACTTCTTTCACTCTTGTTCCCAAAGATTTAATTTCTACTATTGAAATCCATGATTTTGCAAAGTGGGTTTACACCCAAATTACTTTATTAATGATTTATGATATTTGAGCAAATCAAGATCGATACACATGACTATTTCATCATTTTGTTTCTTAAATTGAGAATTCATTTCATGAGTTATATATTGTTATTATGTATCGATGATTTCTAAGCGATTTAAGACAAGTGTCATGACTTATGCCTTTCCATGAGAAATTTGACTATTGAATATATATCGATATTTGAGATTGAAAGTCAAGAATGAGTCCTATGATTTTCCTTGAAGCTTTTGATATTTGAAAATAATTCGAAAAGCAAATGTACTTGATGTTGAGAAAGATTATGTTGAGTTGAGTTGAGTTAAGAATCCACAAGATGTTTATGATTTATAGATGAGATACATATTTATGTTTTGGTATTTATAATGGACCCATGAGTTGATATTGAT
>NW_025829802.1:0-1638 GCF_002878395.1 Capsicum annuum | reverse complement strand
AGTTGAACCAGAAGTGAACTGGAGAAAACATAAATCATCTGGCAAAGAATTGTGGTCTTCTTGAGCTACTTCATTGATGTTCTTGAAAATTTTGCTTCTCTTGATCCATAAGTCGGTGTACAACCAAGGCAGGTCCAGCCAGGCACCGAATGATCTCCCATTGCCTCTACCGAATACCATGTTCTTTACAAAAAAAGGCTTGGACTGTAAAATGGTATATAGATGTTGACAATATTGCTACAGCATCGCATGTTTTACCAAAGTTTGCAATATGCAAAAGTGCCTTTCCACATCCCTGTGTTGGATCAGGAGGTATGGCAGGTACAGGTATGACTTTAGCTCTCAGGCACCCGAAAACGGCATCGATGAAGTCAAGACCTGGAACGTAGATCAAGTAAACTCTAACGCCAGGCATGATGGCTGGTTTCTTGCATGTTAACAACTTCTGAGCTATAGTTGAAGCATTTGAGTGAAGTGTTCTATACGTCCTCCGATCTGTCACATCTCCTTTCTTATTGATCCATGTATATACGGTATTGCCCTGAGTAGAAGGATGAGTTCCCCGGTGTCTCAAGTAGCTATTCAGGGAACACAAATCTGGAAAGGTGATCCCGGAAGATTCATCGAGTTGCCTAGAACCAGGGATACAATCTGATTTCAGTGGCAGTAACCTCTGCAAAAGCAAAAAAATCATGTACGTCTATACATTCATTCTATTGCAGTTAGTTAAACACCTTAACTTAGTCACTGACAAATGACCGACTCATGATAAGGATATCAACTAAACTCAACAATGCAAATACAACATCTAGTGCATGCAGCTTAGGCTCAGAAATGGAACCCGAATTTGAATTTTGTTTCAGGATTTGACCATGTAAGCCCCCAGTCGATTTTGACTTCTACCGAGTATTGAATTATGGAATCGAGGAACTTCAAATAGGATTGGAATCCACAATATCAAAAAAGCAATCCAAGCCAGCATTAAACATGTGAGCAAACAACAATAACGACATACTCAGTGTAATCCCACAAGGTGGGGTTTGGAGAGGGTAGGGTGTACGCAGACTTTACCCCTACCTTACGGAGGTAGAGAGGCTATTTTCACAAGAGTCCTAGCTCAACTAAAACAAATAAAATAACATACAGAAGGAAATAAATAAAACATATACATGAGGAAGCATGACATTGTATACAGGGAAGGGAAACAGTAACAACATCAAAATCATGTGATAACTAAAACACAAGACACAAAGAGTAGCAACTTAGATCACAAGACAGGAAACTACCCAAAAACTACTAATACTGCTGGTACTAAAGGCGAAATAGGTACAGCCTCCATAATATCCCAAGCATAATCCTGTAGGAAAGTGATACAATGCTCGCCTAATTCCTAGCCTTATACCCTAATTCTCGACCTCCAAATCCTCCTAACTAAGGTAATGTGTATGTGAGTTGCAACATATTTACACTGCAGTAAAATTTAACAAGTTTTTTATTGCTTAGTGACTGAAATTATCTGAAGTAGCCTACCTTAGCATATGGGAAGGCTGGCGTGGCACTATTACTGGCAAAATGCTTGTGCATAAGAGCCATGGTGTGGGATGCATTTCTTTCCGTCAGCTCAAATGCCGTCAACCC
>NW_025829801.1:1055573-1128016 GCF_002878395.1 Capsicum annuum | reverse complement strand
AAATAAGGGTTTCATCAGTCCTATCATCTTTCTTTGGGGTGCTTCAGTCCTTTTTGTGCGCGAGAAAGATGGCTCTCTCAAAATGTGCATCAACTACCATCAGTTGACCAAAGTTACAATCAATAAGAAATATCCCATTCCTAGGATTGATGACTTATTGGACCAACTTTAGGATGAAAACTATTTTTCTAAAATAGACCTCAACCCCGACTATCATCAACTCGAAGTTAGAAATTGAGGCATTCTGAAAACAACCTTCAAAACTTGATATGGTCACTTTGAACTAGTATTTATGTCCTTTGGACTAAAGAATTCTCCTATATCTTTTATGGACCTCATGAATAGAGTGTTGATGTAGTACTTGGACATGTTCTTATACTTTTTATAGATGACATTCTTGTCTACTCTTGTAGTGAGGGTGAGTATGCAAACCACTTAAGGATTGTTTTGCAGACACTTAACATACAGTAGTTATTTGCTAGGTTCAATAAGTGTGAATTCTAATTTAAATCAATAGCTTTCCTTGGTCACATTATTTTTGTTGAAAGCATTCGAGTTAATCCTCAAAAGATTGAAGCATTAAGGAACTGGACTAGACCCATCTCTCCATCAGATATCTAGAGATTCTTGGGTTTATCCGATTACAATAGATAGTTTTTTAGGGATTTTCTTCTCTTTCCTCTTCCATTCCCATACTAACTAATAAGAATGTTAAGTTTTAATGGTCTAATTCTTGCGAGAAGAATTTTTAAGAGCTGAAGACTCAACTCACTTCTGCTTCAGTTTTGACTCAACCAAAGAGTTCAGATAGTTTTGTCGTATGTTCTGATGGTTCTAGAGTTGGTATTCATTATGTGTTGATGTATCAAGGCAAGGTTATAGTACATTCCTCTAGACTTCTCAAACCTCCTAAGAAGAACTACCCAACTCATGATCTAGAGTTGGAAGCAATTGTTTTTGCCTTTAAGATTTAGAGGCATTATCTTTATATGGTCCATGTTGATATGTTCACTAATCACAAGATTCTTCAGTATGTGTTTACTTACAAAGATCTAAATATTTATCAAAGAAGGTAGTTAGAGTTGTTAAAGGATTATGATATGAGTGTTCTATATATTTGGGTAAGGCCAATGTTATGGCCGATGCCCTTAGTAGATTGTCTAAATGAAGTGTTGATAATTATGAAGATAAGAAGAAAGAGTTATTTTTAGAGGTTCATCAGTTTTCTAGGTTGGGAGTTTGGTTGGTTGATTCGGTTGAAGTTAATGTATGGGTTCAGAATGGTTTAGAATCTTCTTTGTTTGCCGAAGTAAAGGGAAAGAAAGATAGTGACCCATTGATTTAGTTGAATGAGGTAGTTCAGGATCATAAGGTTGAATTTTTCTCCCTAAAAAGAGATGGCATTCTTCACTATCAAGGTAGATTATGTGTTCTGAATATGGGTGATATGAGGCAAAGAATATTGGCAGCAGCATATGATTTTTGGTATTCTATTCACCCAGGTTCCACTAAGATATACTGCAACTTAGGAAAGTCTACTGGTGGAATGGCATGAAGAGAGATACTATGGAATTTGTAGCAAAGTCTTCAATTACCTGCAGGTTAAGGTTGAATACCAAAGACCTAGTGGTATGCTTCAGGAATTAAGTATCCCCACTTTGAAATGGGAAGTGGTGAACTTGGATTTTTTTACTAGATTGCCTCGTATTCGGTGTTAGAATGATTTGATTTGGGTTATTATAGATTGAATGATTAAGTCAACTTATTTCTTACCAGATAACACTTCTGATTCAGTTGAGGATTATATTAGACTCTATCTCATAGAGTTTGTGAAGTTACATGGAGTTTTCTTGACCATTATTTCAGATCGAGCTAACTAGTTTACCTCCATTATTTAAAAGGGCTTTCAGAAAGGTCTTGTTACCTAAGTTTTTCTTAGTATGGTTTTCACCTGTAGATAGATGGTCAGCCAGATAGGACCATTCAGACCTTAGAGAATAAGTTGAGAAAATGCGTACTTGATTGCAAAGGTAATTGGTATGACCTCTTGCCTTTGATTGAGTTTTATTATAATAAAAATGTAACACCCTAAATTTGGTCTTTGAAAAATTCTGACATTTAAGCTCACTGCTTAAATGATAACTCTGTTAACAAGTCCTAACGCGATATTACGAGTTGTACGACTCAAACTGTAGACTGACCAAAAAAGGTTGCCTTTGTTTCTGCCTTGATTATGACTAGACTCAACGAGTAATAAAGACTCTAAGTAAGTCCTATGGTACCAATCATAGGGTGACCAGTGTGTTACCCAAATGTTTTTTTCTTAACTATGACTATGACCCTACGAGTTGTAGGGTCACTTAGTGAGTCATAGTGTGTGACTCATAGGGTCACCACTAGAGGTACCTTGAAAGACTTCCCGGACTACGAGTCATGGAAATGACTATTAGAAAGACGTCACAAGTGTTAAAGTAACCCATGACGGCTAGGCATCTTTTTTTTGCACTTTTAAGTGGGGGCATTTTTGTTATTTTCCTCTCTCCCCACTTAAGACCTAGTACCATAAAATACCTTTGGGGCATTATTTTCATCCTTTATGAAATCAAAACACTCTCTCTACTCTCTCAAATCCCTAAGATAAGAACAAGCTAGGGTTTCTCAAGGTTAAGCATCTAGGGGTCAATTCACGGTTTCTTCTCCATAATTGTGACACGTTCAGGCATATTAATATTTCCTAATTCTTAATTTACAAAAATCATGTGTTTATTATTGCACATATGAGATAAAAATGGATAAATGTTTATGTGGTTGAGGGTTATTGAGCATTACTGAATTGATTGTTTTTCCCATGGCTTTTATGAATCATGTATAGTTTGAATTGATGGTTTTGAACATGTGGGGTATATGGGCATGGTGAATGAACTATAAGGTCATGGTTTCCCCAATTTCGTAAGCGTGGATAACTAAATTGGTATAATACTAACCCAATGTTGTGAAATTGGCTTAGAATATGAGCGTAGATGCACACAAAACTACTTTTAGAACCATTGCATGATATAAAGAGGTTATTAAAATGTAATGATTTTGATCTATTCAATAAAAGAGGTCATGGAATTCCCCCATATTGATTTAATGAACAAAGGGGTTATTTCCCTAAGTTAAGGAAATTATAAGAACATGATGATACTACATTGCAAATGTAGTTGGTATGACAATGCCAATAATGTATGCCTTAAGGTGAGATATTTTTCAATTAATGGTAATGTGTGAAAACCAATTTAACTAGTCTTAAAGAGGGTTATGTATCTAGGTTGTGAAGGTGGAGGTCCCGAGGTACCAATACGTGAAACCATATTTGCGGCGTAAGGGTCTAAATAGCCGAGGGTTTTAGTCTATTTGCTTATGACCAATGTTTGAGTCCTCCTTGTAAACGTATTGGGTGTTCATGTCACCCTTGATATATAACCGGGTGGTTTGAGTCCCCTATGGTACATATGTACATATGATTAATCTCTGGTTCGTGTGGCTACATGCACGGGGGTCCTTTTAGTAGGAAGAGATAAGCCCATATAGCCTGCCGATGCCTTTTTATCATAGTTGAGCTACACAGCCTAGGACAATGTTTTAAGTTCATGCTAAGTCTTGTTCCCTATCTCGACATGTTATTTTTATGTATATGTATATGCATATGATTTTGTGCAGTGGATTTGGATGAATAAAAATATTAACCATGGCATTATTTTATCCCTTCTCTAAGTTTCATGCTAACCTTCAATCAACTAACCATCCCTGAATATTGTATCCCCACGTGATGTAGAAACCAGATACAAATAATGGATTTAGGACACAAGGTCCCCAGTTTCAGGCCGGCAAAGCTCATTCAACCTCACTTTATCCCTATTTTTGTTTTTGTGGTTAGATCTATTATAAAGTGTGTGATAAGGGTGAATAAGTTCCTTACTTATTCCTAGCTTGGTCACATGCAGCTTGATTATCCTTCAAAGCTTGTTTTTTGAGCTAATAAGATTTCGATTGCTACTTCTTCAGCTTCTACACCAAAGGATGCTACTTCTAATACTGGTACTAGTTGAAATCGTCTGTATGCTCTTGCCACCCGTTAATAATCTAAGGTATCTCCTGATGTTGTCACTGCTAAGTTACAACTCTTCTCTTGTGATGTGTAATACTTACTTGATGTGGGGTCTACTCTTTCTTATCTAATTTTTTTTTGTGTCTACCCCAGTAGGTTACTCCATTTTGGCAAAAATGGTCTATTCAGATTGTATGGTATCTATTTGTGGTAGGAAGACATTAGTGTATCTGACAGAGTTGGATATGTTAGACTTTGATGTTATTCTGGGGATAGTTTGGCTCTATTCGTTCTATGCATCTCATGATTGTAGAACCCAAAGGGTCAGCTTCCAATTTTTGAATAAATCAATGATTAAGTAGGAAGGTAGTTATTTGGCACCTAAGGGAAGTTTCATTTCTTATCTTAAAGCCTGAAAATTTATTACCAAGGGATGCTTATATCATCTAATTCGGGTTAAGGAATCAGGTTCTAAGGTTCCCCCTTTGCAATCGAATCCCGTAGTCAACGAGTTTCCCAAAGTATTTCCTGATGATCTCCCTGGAAATCCTCCCGATAGGAAAATAAACTTTAGGATTGATCTTATTCCAGATACCCGTTGGGAAAATAGACTTTGGGATTGATCTTATTCCTTATAGAATGGCTTTGGCTATATTGAAAGATCTTCTTGATAAGGGTTATATTCTCTTTAATATTGCTCCATAGGGTGTTCTCTTGCTTTTTTGGATGGTTCCTTTTGAATGTATAGACTATCAATAGTTGAATAAGGTGACTTTGAAGAATAAGTATTCCCTTCCTAGGATTGATGACCTGTTTGACCAGCTTTAGGGTGCTAAATACTTTTTTAAGATTGATCTTTGATCGGGTTATAATCAGTTGAATATTATGGAGGTAAATATCCCTAAGATTACTTTCTTCACTCGGTATGGCCATTATGGGTTTTTGGTTATGTTTTTTGGATTGACTAATGCCCCAATGACATTTGTGGATCTTATGAATCGGTATTTTTTAGTTTCTGGACTTGTTGGTCAATATGTTTAGTGATGACATCTTAGAATATTCTAAAAGTAAGTAGGATTATCCCAACCACCTCTGTGTAGTGCTACAGACTCTTAAGGATCAGCAGTCATATAATAAGTTTTAGAATTATGATATCTGGTTGAATATTGTGACCTTTCTTGGTCTTGTTGTCTCTAGTGAAGGGATCATGGTGGACCTATAAAAAGTTGTCCTAGTTAAGAAGCGGCCTAGACCCATAACTCCAATGATATTTGGAGCTTCTTGGGTTTAGCTAGGTATTATAGAAGGTTTATGAAGAGTATCTCATCGATTACTACACCATTAATTAAGTTGACTCAAAAGAAGGTGAAGTTTTTTTTTGTCTGATGATTGTGAGGGTAACTTTGGTAAGTTAAAGCATAAGTTTACTTCTACTCTGATTTTCACCCTACTCGAGGGTACTGATGGCTTTGTTGTTTACTGTGACGCATCCTGTGTGGGACTGGGTTGTATTTTGATACATCATAGTAAGGTTATGGTGTACGCTTCTAGGCAACTTAAGGTGCATTAAAAGAATTATCTGACTCACAACATAGAATTTTTTGTCGTAGTTTTTGCTTTGATGATTTAGTGCCATTATTTTTATGGGGTTGATGTAGACATATATTCTGATCACAAGAGCTTATAGTACATATTCACCAATAAGGGGTTGAATCTCAATCAAAGGAGGTAGCTTTAATTGCTTAAGGATTAAGACATGAGTCTTCATTATGGTTGTTGATTCTCTTAGCAAGTTATCTCTAGGGAGCTTATGTCATATGGATGAGAAGAAACAAGGCTTAGTGAAGGATATTTATCTCCTGGTTAATGTTGGAGTTCATCTTTTGGACTCTGAAGATGGATATATGATTATTCAATAGGTGGTGAAGTCTTCTCTTTTCTGTAAGGTAAAGAAGAAGCAAATTTTTGATCCAATTTTGATACAATTCAAGAATGATCTGGGTCAGAAGAAGGTGACGGCTTTTTAGATTGATGGTGAAGTTACCCGAAGGAACCTAGGTAGATTGTGTGCTCCCAATATTGATGGGATGCGAGAGAAGATCTTGGCTAAGGCTCATGAGTCGAGGTGCACTATTCATCTCGATTCGATAAAGATATGGCCAATTTTGTGGCCAAATGTATAGTTTGCAAGCAAGTGAAGGCAGAGCACTTAAGGCCTGGTGGTTTGTCTCAAGAGATTGAGTTGCCTTCGAGGAAGTAGGAAGTAGTTAACAAGCACTTTCTTACTAGTCTTCCACTATCTAGGTCAGTTTGATTTTATTTGGGTCATCGTAGATAGGATGACTAAGTCAACTCACTTTTTGTCAATGAGGATTATGCTATGATTTACATTTAGGAGGTCATCAAGTTGTATGTGTGCTTGTTTTTATCATATCTGATAGAGGTACCCAATTCTCGTTACACTTTTGGAGTTCTTTTCTAAGAGGTTTAGGAACTAAAGTGAACCTTAGC
Source organism: Capsicum annuum (assembly GCF_002878395.1). Classification (NCBI taxonomy): domain Eukaryota; kingdom Viridiplantae; phylum Streptophyta; class Magnoliopsida; order Solanales; family Solanaceae; genus Capsicum; species Capsicum annuum. The sequence goes on along the minus strand of NW_025829801.1, from coordinate 1,121,415 downwards.
ACTGCTTTTCACCCTCAAAATCATGGAAAAGTGGAAAGGACTATTCAAACCTTAGAAGATATCCTAAGGTCCTGTGTGAGTGACTTTGGTGGTAATTGGGTTGATCATTTTCCTCCCATAGAGTTTGCGTGTAATAACAACTATCATTCTGGTATTTAGATGGCTCTGTTTGAGGCTATAAATGGTATGAGATATCACTCTCCTATTGGGTGTTTCAAAGTTGGTGAGACATGATTGTTTGGACCTTATTATTCCATCAGACTATGGAAAAGGTGAAGGTAATTAGGTATAGGCTAAAGACCCCCCAAAGTGGATCTGAGGTGTAGGGAGTTGGAGTTTGATGTTTGAAATTGGGTTTTCTTGAAATTATCCCCCTTTAAAAGGGTGATGAGGTTTGGGAAGAAAGGGAAGCTCAGTCTCTGATATGTTGGATCGTACATAATCTTAAGGAGAGTGCTCAATATGTCTTATGAGTTAGATTTGCCTTCGATTTTGGGTTCTATCCATTCGGTGTCCCATGTCTCGATGTTGAAGAAGTGTGTGGGTGATCCTTCCTTATTTATCCCTTTGGAGAGTGTTGGCATTTTGGATTTCATTTCTTATGAGAAAGTCCTAGTTAAGATTTTGAATAGGCAAGTCTGTTGTGTGAGGACTAACGTTGTGGCTTCAGTGAAGGTCCTATGGAGGAATCATAATGTTGAAGGAGATACTTGGGAAACTAAAGAGGCCATGAGATCCAAATATCCATTCTTACTCCTTGTTCTAGATAATCATTCTTAAGGTATGTGAATTCCTTAATATCTTTGTTTTTTGCATTAATTAAAGGAAAAACTAGCTGTGTTAAGTGTTAAATCATGACAATGGATGCTTTGTCCCATCGTAAGGGGGAAAATGTAACACCCTAGATTTCGATCCTTGAAAATTTCTGACCTTTAAGCTAACTGCTCAGACAAAGACTCTCTTAACGAGTCGTAAAGTGATATTTTGGTCGTACGACTCAAATCGTAGCCCAAAGAGAGGAGGTTACCTTTGTTTCTTCCTTGATAACAACTAGACTCAATGAGTCATAATGATTCTACATGTGTCGTAAGGTATTAATTTAGGGTGACAATGTGTTCCTCAAATATTGTTGTCTTGACTACGACTAAGGTCACTTGACGAGTCATTGTATGTAACTCATAGGGTCACTAGTGGAGGGCCCTTGACATACTTCCCAGAATACAAGTCGTGGAGATGACTCATACCCAAACGTCACGAGTAATAAGGTGACCCTGACAACTGACCATCTTTTCTTTTTGTACTATTAAGTAAGGCCGTTCTTGTCATTTTCTTCGTTCCCCACTTAAGACCCACGACCATAAAACATCTTTGGGAATTATTTTCATGCCTTTTTAAATCAAAACACTCTATCTACTCTCTCAAATCCTAAAGACAAGAACAAGCTAGGGTTTCTTAAAGTTTAGTATCTAGGGGTCAATTCAGGGTTTTTTCCCCATAATTGTGACTCTTTCAGGCATGTTACTCTTTCTAAAGTCTTAACATAAAAAGAATGTGTTTATAATTGTACCCATGAGATTAAATTGATGATTTTAGATATGGGTTTAGGGTTATTGAACATTATTAAATTGATTGATTTTCCCATAGATTTTATGAATTATACATGTTTTGAATTGATGAATTTAAACGTGTGGGGTGCATGGGCATATTGAATGACCTAGGGTGTCATGGTTTCCCCCTATTTTGTGATTGTGGATAACAAAATTAGTATAATTCCAACCCAATTTTTGAAATTGGCTTTGAATATAAGTATAGATGCATATTGAACTACTTTTGGAACCATTGCATGATATAAAGAGATTATTGAATCATAAATGTTTTGATTTAATGAACAAAGGGGTTTGTGGAATTCCCCCGCATTGATGAATGAACTAAGGGGGTTGTTTCCCCAAGTTAAGGGAATTGTAATGGTATGATGATATTACCATGCAAGTTTAGTTTGTATGACAATACCAACAGTGTATACCTTAAGGTGTGATATAGTTTAATTAATGGCTTTTTGTGAAAAATGTTTTAACTCGGCTTAAAGAAGGTTGCTTAGCAAGGTCGTGAAGGTAGACATCCCAAGGTACCAATACTAGAAACTGTATTTTTTTGAGCGGGGGTCTAAATAGGTTGGGGATCAAATCCCCTTGCTCATGACCAGGTGTGTAAGACCCTGCAAAATTGTCTCATAGTCTGAGCCTTAGAGCGTGTTCAGTGAAGTGTTAATTCAACCCTCAAAGGTTGAGAAGTGTCTTCCCAAGTAAGAAGTATTTTGAACCGTATATAATTTCCCCAATATCGACTCTTTTTCATGTAGAGAATTGAATAAGCTTTTTGTAGATACCAAATTTTCCCAAATCCGACACTCGAGCAAATATTTAGAGCCATTTTTGTGAGACAGTGTGCCACCTGGCACTTTAGCGCTTCTCAGAGCTAGCCAAAATTCCAATCATTAAAATTCAGTGAGAATCTGCGATTATGGTGCATTGCACCAAGGATTAATTTCAGAATTATCAATTTTCAGTGCACTAACGCGATACCACCGCATCGCAGTGCCTTTCCATTTTGTAGGCAAGGTGGTAACGTGATTCCACTGCGTCAGCCATCAAGTAGTTTCCCGATTGTCCAATTTCCAGTGAACTCGCGCGATTATGGTGCGTCGCTCCAGCATGTAAAATTGAGATTTCTCAAATTAATTCCAAGGGCGAAAAGGGTCTTTTCCCAGCCCCTATATATACTCCTTAACATGGGATTTGGCCTCATTTCACCCAAAATACTGATTTCCTCTCAAAGTTGTTCAATAACAAGAGCTAGGGTTTCCATAAAATCAAAACCCTTCCTTCTTCTTCAAGACAAATCAAGAAATCAAGAATCTCTCTAAGAACTTTCAAGAAAAGTTTCTCTAAGGTATGTAGATGCTGATTCTTGGGTCCCTTTCATCCAAAAAGCTCAAGAACCCTTTTCTAAATTTAAAAGCCTTTATGTTTACGAGTTTTCTTGATTCATGTGAATTGAAATTGATGTCCATGCTATTATTGAGTTGTGATTCATGTTTGTTTACAAGTTTTTCAAACTTTGACCCTAGTATGTGGTATTCATGTGATGTTCATGATAAACCCTCTTCAAGTTGCTTGTTAAGTTGTGTGTTCATGTCAATTAAGTGTAGAAATTGTTGAATAAGAAAAACATGATTCCCATATGCTTGATAAAATGCTTAGGCGAATGAATTGGAGCCATTATAGCATGTTTACTAGAAATCCCCAATTATGCATGAATTGGAGCCATTATAGCATGTTGATGAGAAATCCCCAATTGTGTGTAAGCCCATGCAGGCCAAGTGTTTGCTAAAAAGCCTTAGTGAATAAATTGTGGCATGATAACATAAAATTCCCCAATTATGTGCTCTTTGATACATGCTAAGACTTTAATACATGCTAAGTGTTTGATAAATGAATTGGAACATGATAGCATGAAGTTTCCCAATTATGTGTTCTCCGGTACATGCCAACACTTAAATATGTGCGAAGTGCTTGATGCAAGGCCTTGTTGAATGTAGTATGATCCAATAGCATGTCCCCCTAGGTTATTACATGTTTAGGATTCCTAAATTCTTGAAATGATGCCTTAGTGATTGTGATGGTGAATGATTGTTCATGGTCTTGATTATTCAAGAATGGTTATGTTTTACTTTTATGTTATCGAGTCCTGGGGTATTTATACCTGACAATTTAGCTGTTGTCTAGAGCCTGTGTCAATTTTTATGATAATTCCTGTCGAGCTATGATTCTTAGATCTTTTTCTGGTTTATTATTTTTGTAATGAAAAGTATAGGGTTTTGTTACCTCTCCAACTATCTCTTCATTAGGCAGGATTTTTATGGCCCAAGCACTTATTTGTTTAGGAGAAACTGATCCAATTTGGAGCTGTCGTTTGGAAAGATTTTTTAGTATTTTCTTATGATGACCTGGTCGAGAGAGAACAATACTCAGCGAGTTATAGAACTCTGTATTCTCATATAGATATAGAACTTAAGAAATCTCAGTAATCTCTGTAATTACAGTAATCTAAGTATCTCTAGTAATCTAGCCTCAGTTCTGTACCCAGCTCAGATCTAGTAGCATTCAAGTGTTCAGTTCAGTCCTTAGTAGTATTCGAGTATTCTATTCAAATATCAGTGTCATTCAGTCAGATAACGAGATTCAGTAGTATTCCATTAGATACGGAACCAAGTGAATTCAGCTTAACTCAATCAGATCATTCGAGAAGAATGATCAGTATTAGAATCAACTTAGTTTGTGTTCAATTAAGAATTAGTTTAGAGTCTTTCAGTTTGGAGTAGGAGCTAGCACCGAGTGAAGTAGAGATGGCAGCTCTACACCGGAGAGGTAGAGTCGTTAGGAGCAATCCCTGAACTCTAAAACTGAATAGCCAGCGAAGGATGAAGGAGTACCCCATCTGGAAAGGCTGGTCACCCGTCAAATAGGCTTGACTATTATATTGCCTTAGGCTTAACTTCCTGCGAGGGTCAACCGTCAGATAGGCTTGACCATAGAGGTCTTTACCCGTGGTATGGTATTGACACCCTTCCCACTGGGGTTATAGGTTGGACTCCACTAGTGGAGATTCATGGCATGTCGGGTAAGTGACTACTTCGCATAGTTACAGTTTTAGTATCAATCTTCAGAAATTAGGACTGTCAGATACAGTCATCTATCTTATTGAGGAACTCAGATAGTTCCATTAAATGATGGACCACCCATCAGAGAGGCTTGGTCCTATAGAAATTTATTCAGTATCAGATTTAGATATCACCCACCAGATCAGCTTGATTTCAGTCTCATATTTAGTTGAGTATTCTTGTAATTAGATCTAGAGATCACCCATCAGATGGGCTTGATCTCAGTCTTAGATTTAGTTGAGTAATCTCATTATAAGATCCCGAGGTCACCCATCAGATAGGCTTGATCTCAATCTTATATTCATTTGAGTAATCTCATTATCATATCTTGAGATCACCCATTAGATAGGCTTAATCTCAGTCTCAAATTTAGTTGAGTAATCTCTTTATAAGATCCCGAGAACACCCGCTAGATAGGCTTGATCTCAGTAAAAGATTCATTTGAGTAATCTTATTATCAGATCTAGAGATCACTCATCAGATAGGCTTGATCTCTATCTCAGATTCAGTTGAGTAATCTTGTTGTTAGATTCAAACATGATCTTTTGTTATCATTAATAGTACACTCTGAAATCATCTGTTAGAAAGGTTTGATCTCCGATGTAGTTAGTTAAGAGTAGAAAGCTCTGAATTCAGTCATTGATGTGACTATATTCAGTTAATCAGGTTCAGTATCATCAGTGTTTGAGATCGCTCGCTAGATGAGACTGATCTCAACTCCAGTACTTAGTTATCAGTATTAGATGATTCAGTGTTCAGTATCTCAGGTATTAGTAGTGAGTTCAGATAGCAGTAAAGTAGTATTCGAGTTTTAGTATTTCGAGTTATGATGATTTCAGTTATGGTTCATGCATTCATGCATGTATTCTCATTCAGTACTCTCATGATTATTCAGTTAAGTAATTGTTCATGCATAAGCCCTTACATTTAGCCTTACCTCATCTTCATACTCGGTACATTCCCATGCTAATGCATTTGCGCTATGATGTTTTATTTGACACCATAGGTTCAGAGGCATGAGATCTAAAGTACCTTTAGCAGCTCAGTCCCAGTCAGTAGTAGTAGCCATAACAGTGAGTCCTCTTTATTTGAGGATGATACTTTTATTATTATTGCATCAGATTTTGTTTATTTTTAGTTGACAGAGTTAGTTGGAGACATGTCCCATCAACTCCACAGCTCAGACAGTTTAGAGGCTTTTCAGACAGATGTATGAGTGTGCAGTTTTCAATTTTGAGTATTTTTTTTATGTTTTGAACCTTATGGACAGCTTTCGTATTTATTATCTATTTTATGCAGTAGTCAGGTACAGATATTAGTAGAGGTTTGTCTTGTGGTCCTTTGGGATCATAAGCACCGTGTGACATTGCGGTTCCAAAAAATTAGGTTGTTACAAGGTGGTTTGAGTCCCCCTTATTAACTGATTGGGTGTTCATGTTACCCTTGATCTTTGATTAGGTGGTTCAAATCCCTCATGGTACATATTTACATATGAATATTCTCTGGTTCATATGGCTATACGCACTGGGGCCCTTTCTGCGGGGAGAGATAAACCCATAGAGCCTGTGGGTACATTTTTATAATGGTTTAGCTACATAGTCCAGGCTAATCTTTTAAAGTTCATGCTAAGCCTTGTTCCCTGTCCCAATATGTTATATTTATGTATATGTATATGCATATGATTGTGTGCACTAGATTTGGATGATTTTAAACTATTGACCCTGGAATTATTTTACCCTTTCCCTGAGTTACATGTTAGCACTCAACCCTCTAATCATCCCCAGACACTATATTCCTACATGATGCAAGAACCGGAGATACTTCTGCTTTTTCGGCACAATGATAGGATTTTAGGATTATCAACAGTCAGCTCGAAGTAGTGAGATTACATTATTTGGAAGAGCTTCGTTTCATGGTTTTATTTTCTTTGGTCATAGACTTTTCTTTAGACTTGTTTTGGCTATCGTCAGGGACTATCCATACTTAGATTGATTTTCAATTTGGTTCAGTCTAGAGGCATTTTGGATTACAGTGGATTGGGTATTAGTTATTGGTGTATCCTAGATTTACTGAGCTTATCTTTATCTAACTTAATATATGTTTAAAATTCAGCCACTATTAGTTTATTGTGTTCAATTCGATCAAGTAAAAAAGGTGGTCTATAGTCCACTGCAGAATTGAGATACCCATCACGGCCAGGCCTTGGTCTGGTTTGATTCAAATAGCTACCACTCTAGTATTCAAATGGATTTATTTGAGGATCTTTATAGTAGAATGTGTAGATCTCCTATTGGTTGGGTTAGGGTTTGTGAAGTTTCTTTGATTGGACCAAACTCAGTGCATATGGATATGGAGAAACTTTAGTTGATAAGAGAAAGGCTGAAGATCGCCCAAAGCCGAAAGAAATCCTATTCAAATATGAGTAGAATGGATCTTGAGTTTAATGTTGTTGATTTTGTTTATTTAAGGATTTCACCCATGAAAAGTGTGTACAGGTTTGGTAAGAAATGAAAGCTTATTCCTCGTTATGTTGGTCCTTACAAGATTTTGAGTAGGTATGGGAAGGTAGCCTATAAGTTAGAGTTCCTTGCAGAGTTAGGCTCAGTGTACCTAGTGTTCCTTGTCTCTTTGGTAAAGAAGTGAATTGGTGATCCAACATCTATAGTTCCTTTAGAAAAGGTTGGCATGGAAAATAGCCTCTCTTATGAAGAAATCCCAGTTAATATCCTTGATCTCAATATTCATAGGCTAAGAAACAAAGAGTTCGCGTTAGTAAAGGTTTTGTGGAGAAATCAGACAATTGAGGGAGCTACTTGGGATGCAAAGACAGATATGCGAGCCAAGTACCCTTATATTTTGTTTACAAACCCAGTTTCAGCTTGAGGTAAGAGTTTTCTTAATTCATTAATAAATTCATTCATTTCTATCTCAATCCATCAAGCTAAATCCTCATGTCATAGCATCCATTCATGAGTTTAGTTAGGTCTATGCATCATGTCTCATATCTAGGTATTAACTCATGTTTCATCTCATAAGTGTTTGGTAAAAAATCTTACTCTCCCCCCATGTTTTAGCTTAGTCAATTTCATTTGAGGATGAATGATCCCAAGGGGGATATATTGTAAACCCCCTAGTTTTCAAGCTCTGGACCTCTCAAAATATAGACCATTAATTTAGTTTTCCAATGCCACAAGTCTCGGCTCAATACGATATCGTGGAAAAAAGTTATGCAAATTTTTCCTTAAGTATCAGTCAGCTGCCAGTGGCGAATAATCACGTGATGACATTACAAGACATAACGAGTTGTTATGAGGATTGTTATCAAAATAGTAAGGATACTCAGTTTTAGCTTAGTGATAACAACCCCACCCAACAACTCATAACCAGTGACAATGAGTCATTAGGAGGGACTGGTTATCACAGCAGTAAATAGACAAAAACCTTACCTTAGACTACGACTTTACCTAATGACTCATAATTATTCATGATGAGTCGTTAAGAGGGGAGTCATAGTTATAACAGAAAGCGCCCAAGACCTCAGGATTTTAGGTTACAACTTAGACCACAACTCATGACCAGTCGTGAGGTGAGTCATAACGACTGGGAGCAAAATTTCCTGTAAGATTTCTCAAGGACTTTTAAGTCTTTTCCCACTCTTTTAAAAGCCAAATCCATATTATTTGGGCTATCCAAAGGGCGTTTTAAAAGTCCCAAAATCCCCAAATTCATTATTGAGTCATAATTCCACCCAAAGTACCCAAAACGGGTGATTTTTCTCTTCTTTCCATGGAAACAAGGGTTCTTCAACTTCAACCTCCATTCCAAGAAATTCTCCAAGTAATTTTCCTTCAAGTATGTGGGATTTGATTAATGGGTCCTTTCCATCCATTGAGTCCTAAAAACTTTCAAAATTTGCAAGTATAAACAACTCGCTCTCTTTTTTATTAGGTTCCAAGTCAAATATGAGTTTTATCAACTCTTTCTTTATTTGTTTTGTTTATGAACCATGATAACATATTTCCCTTGTAAAATTGTGTCTCCATATGTTCGATAATTGCGAGTGTCCGTATCATGATCAATTATTGAAATATTGAGTATTATTCAAGACTTTCCTTACCATGATTAATCTTAAATATTATCATGATCTATTGCATTAATCAGAGCAATTCATATTGTACAATTATTGTTATATTCATAATACCATGATTTGAGCATATCAGTTATCAATTTATGTTTCAGTTTATACTTCAGTGTCTTTCAGTTGGAGGTAATACATAGAACTGAGTGATAGCTGGGATGACGTCTCACCCATCAGTTAGGTATGAGACCATTAGTAGCAGTCTCTAAGTTCTAGAACTACGGCACCACCGTAGGTCATAAGGAGTCCCCATTCAATAGAGGCATGACGCCCTTATCCTTTGGGATATCTAATTACTGTATCCACATCAACCACTATTGGCACCCTTTGCGAGGTATTAGCACCCTTCCAACTTGGGTTACAGGTTGGACCCTATTTTGCTCGAATATATGTCAGTTATTGTTAGCTCTCACAGTCCTCAGTTTATGTTCAGCTTATGTTTTATTTCAAGTATACATGACCTTATATTCAGATATTCAACTATTTAGTTATGTACAATACATGTTTATACTTTATCATTACATCAGTTCATATCCCATAGACTCCAGTTTAGTTTCAGTCCAGGTATGCATGACCTTGTATTTAGTTATTCAGTTTATTTATCATATGCTAATACTTTGTCCTCCATTCAAATTATATGTCCATGCATTCATGTTTTTTTCTTACATGTTGATTAGTTTCTCAGATCACATACTCAGTACATTCAAAGTACTAATTGCATACTCTCTCTGCGCTATATTATCTCATAATATAGGTTCAAACGCTTAGCAACTGGACCATGCTTAGTTCACTTCAGTATCACTCAGCTGTAATCTTAGTGAGTCCTTATCATTTATATATCTTTAGTAATTTAGTTCAGTGGAGTTAGTTGGGGGATTTTATCCAACAACTCATTCTAGTTAGCGGATTTCAGAAAGTCAGACAAATGTTTAGATTTTTTTGTCTCATTGAGTATTTCAAACCATAATAACATTTATTTTATTATTGTTCATTATCAATTTATTTCATTTAGCTTCTGCCTAGTGTTTGTTACTTCTCTCTTAGTATGTATAGTTCATGCCAGACCATGGGTTAGCTTCGGATCACCTATAACTCCAAGCATCGTGTTATGACTAGAGGGTAGTCTTAGGTCATGAAAGCCTTGGACTTAGCCTATATATTTGTTGCAGTACATAAAATTTCATTATGTGCATGAATCAAATCCCCATTATGGTCTCTTAAATAGAAACCATATGAGTTGTGTCCTAGATTTTCTTTACTTGCTCTATTTGTATTATATTTGACTTTTCCTTCTTCTAGTATCCCCCACTTTACTACATAGTGGAGAGGTTCTTGTTTCTACCTACCCAAGTCCCAACCATCTCCTTCCAGTTAAGTCTTTAAACTTTCAGCCATGGGTATAACACTTTCAGCATCTAATGAATAGATGTTGGAATATGTTGTACCATTATGGAAAATTGATGTCTCTTCTATGATTTTTTTTGTTTATTCTCTTCGATAACTCCCACGCAATTAATACTAGAAGAGACATATAAACTTGTTGTAGTTTATTGGTTGTCTCAACAGTCCACCAAGTCATAATTACCATGTGTAGTTAAAGACTATCAATATCTGTACCTATACAAGTACCAAACTTCTTCCATTGCTTAGTAGCTATGGGAGATTTAGAAAAAGATGTTCCATGATTTCATAGTTATAATTATCACAGAACTAATAACTTGACACCAGGTTTATCCTCATCCTTCTTAAATTATCATCAGTGGTAGTCTCACTTTCCATAACCTCAATAGAAAAGAACGATCTTAAAATAAAGACCTCTCATCCACATTTTCTCATAAATTTCATTGTCCTCCTTCTTACTCTTAAACATGTCCCATGCTGATTTGAATAAAAACCTACCATTTGAGATCCCCATACACCCTGCCTTATTAGTTTCTTCTTCTCAAAGCACTAGACTTATGTTATCCATAATATGTTCAATTATTTTGTCTGATATGTACTGCATCAATTTCTTTTTATTTCGTCTTTCTTCCTGTATAAAGTCCTTTCACTATATTTCCTCTTCTCTATATTTATCCTTCTCCACAATATAAAGCTCATATTTTAGTTCAATTATCAAATTAGAAAGTAGCATTCCCTGATTTGATTTGTCACTAAATATTGTGCTCCATTTCTTTCCTTATCCTAATCATCTTTCTCGAAGTATGTGAGGCTCCTTCTACTTGTATCAAAATTGGATGCCACTTCTTACAATACTTATTCCTAATGAAAGCACTCGAGAATGAGTTTGTTAAAGTCCTAAAATTTCACCATAGCTTTGCAAAAAGGGCATCTGCAACATGATGCAAAGATCTAAATTGAACTTTACCTTCTTCATTGGGTGACCTAGTCTCATGCTACCCAATACTTTTATTTAGTTCCGTCAGAGGTTTTCCAGAATACTTTTACTAATATCTTGTGGATTTGATCTAATTGAAAATCAGCAGATTTCTAGCCTTGCTTACAAGCGGGTTGTAGTTAATTATGCTATTAGACATCACCTGAGCCTGGACTTTCTAAGACTTATCACATTCCAATGATAGAAGAATAGGCAGCTGCCAAGCCTTTTACCAAAACCCTAAAATTACTCGCTCAACGAAGAAATTGAAATAAAGGGATGGCCACGAAGGTGGCAAAAAGAGAGATTTTAGACTTTGTAATCGATCATAGAACAGAAGCGGTGAATGATTGAAGTAGCGAAGGCCTCGAAAGCTTTGTCTTCGTTTAGAGAAGAAAAAAGAAGAGCGAGAAGAGAGTATGGGAACGACGGTTTGACTGCAACAGATCTCATGAAAACGATTTTGATATTGAAAAAACTGGAATGAAGGTCACCCCCAATACAAAGGAGTTTCTTTCCTTTGAAATCAGCTAAGCATCTAATAGCCAAGAAGGCAGAAAAGGGATCGTTTCATGCGATTCAATCTCAAATCAGGGGATTCCATGGTAAATAGATAGGCTATTCAATAAGTTCAACTGGAAATGCACTTTCTTTTTCCTCCCATAAAATATAGGGCATCCCAGATATGTAAAGGAAAATACCCTTGTCCAATACATGTTAACCTCCTTAATATTTGTCCCATTATTACAGGTACTTTTTCATGTAGATATAGAAAGCACTTTGAAAGAATAACTGTCCATACATCATCTCATACTTCCATAATATCTGTATTATTATCTTTACTGATTTTCTCGATTCTAAGAAAAATAAAATGATATCATATGAATAAGATAGATGATTTATCTTATCATCTACTTTGGTAGACCAAAACCAATGAACTTCTTCTCCTTTTTGAGACTATTTATGCCTCTAGAAAGTAATTTACATAAATGATAAATAGAGTGGAAGACAAAGGTCTCCTTGTTTAAGACCTCTATTAAAAGCAAAAAAATAAAATGATTGGCCATTACCTAGTACTGAGTACCAATTATTGGATACCGATCTCTATATCATATCTATTATTCTCTCCCCAAAGCCAAATTTCCTCATTACCTTTGTTAGATATATCTAGGAAACCCTATCATATGCTTTTGTCATATTTAATTTAACCACCACATTATAGTTCTTATTTCTTTTATTAATGTCCCTAATTATTTCTTGCAGCAACAAAATATTTTTAGCAAGATTCCTTTATTTTGTGAAATTCGATTGATTGATGGAAATAATGTTAGGCAGTATCTCCACCAATCTCCCATAAATAACTCTACATAAAATTTTATTCATAAATCTACTTAAACATATTGTTCTCAGATCTGAGAATATACTTACTTGTTTCTTCTTAGGTATAAGTATAAAGTTTGTATGCATTATGTATCTAGGTAATTCAAAACTACAAAAAAAAATAGCCACAACCATTTTTAGGACATCCTTCTTTATGATCTCCCAACATATTTGGAAAAATACCCCAAAAAAATCTAAACTACATGCACTATCTTTATGTAGATAAAATTCAGCATCTCTGGCCTCCTTCATGTTTGGTGCTCTGACCATTTTATCATTTTCCACCTCAGATAAAATGCTTGGTGTGTAATCAATCATTGTATAACTTGCAGTCCTAGTGGTCTCCTTAAATTTCTCCTGAAACACTTTGCTTGTTGCTTCCCCAGTATCGTGAGTTGTTCAAAGCTTTCGCCTTTATCATTTTCCATCTTCCGTAGCATCAACTTTTTTTTCCTCCTTTAACATAGGAATGGAAGAACTTTGTGTTCTTGTCCCCACCCTTAAATCATTGTAGTCTAGCCTTTTTTTTGTACTCTTCTTCTAACTTCAGAAATATCTTCAACTCAGCTTTGCCTTTTTAAAGTCTATTTTATTTTCTTCACTTGGATTTAATTCGAGTTGTACTTATTTAATTTTTACCACATTCTTCAGAGTTGCTATCTTTTTAAAATTGTTATCATATATTTCTTTGACCCACTAGGACAAAACCATTTTTTCTCTTCGTCTCTGCTTGGAAAATATGAAAAGGTGAGTCGTTAATATTCATTTCTCATTCCTTTATTATCACCTCTTTAAAGTATAATGTTTAACCTAAAAATTGAGAAATATAAAAGGCCTTACCACTGGATCCTTAGATGTATTGCATATCACATTCAATGGAGCATGATTTGATGCTTCTCTTATTAGGTGGTGCACCTCACTATCTGATAAATCCTGCATGAACTCTTGATTTAGAAGACTCCATCATGAATTTTAAGGATGCATTCAACCTCAATTCTATTATTCCACCATGTAAATGTACTTCCTATAATGTGTATTTCACTTAATGCATAATTAATTATTCAATGGACAAAATCCACCACTTCCTGTTGAGTGACTGCAAACCGTCCTAATTTTTTAGATGTATCTAAAATAAAATTGGAATCCCCATCTACTATCTGAGGTACTCTAATTCTTTTAGCAAGGTTCTCAAAATCTATCCACAACACCAGTATTTTTAAGGCACTACATCTGGCATATACTACTGCGATTATCACTTCCTTCTGACTCTCCTAATAACTGAACATTATTGATATTTGTTGATGGGTGTTTGATACTACTTTTTCATTCCAATCTGCATCCCAAAAAATCCAAATTTTATCAGAGAAATTAACTACTGCATTCTCCAGTCTTAATTTTCCCCTATATTTTCTAGTTCTTAAGGCCCTTAAAAAGGTTACATTAAATCAATGAATGAATGATTATGTCTTTTATTTAAATAAACTACCCTCTAAAAAAATTCTGATAATTCATTGATCTAATGTTCTAAAAAAAATATTGTCCATTGGTGCGCCCAAGCGAACACGCAAATTATGTGGTCTCACCAAGTAGTAAAGAGGACCTTTAGAAGCCAAGTATCGATCCCACTAGGACTCATTTTAACAACTACTGAATTTTAGTTAACAGTTAAGATTAAGTTGATGTAAGAGTAACCAATAAAGTTTGTTGAGTTGTAAACTAAAATTAAAGTAAACAATGCAATAAAGTAAATTACTTTGACAATCAATAAGGAAAAGCCCAGGGTTAAGGTTTTGCGGACAATCATACTAAGCTATTGAACTTCACTGGTTAGATTACTTATCTTGGTTGTAGATTCAGGAGGTTAATGTTATGATCATGGTCTCTCGAGCCTCTAATTGTCTACCTAACTTATCCCCATAACTATATCATTGAGCGAGGATCTCAGAACTTAGCTAAATGCATTTATATTTCATCCCATAATGAACAAAATACATAACTTAAGTATATATATAAATACAAATTATACCTTTATTTTATAGAAGATTATAATCCTATTCTATTTACCCCCATGTTCTATCCTCTTGTTCCTCCTCTCTGTCTCACAAGATGATAATAGATGTATTATAAGGTTACACACTCCTTGAAATAGTTATAACAAGGATAAATAAACAACAAAATATGATGAGCAATCAAAATTAAATAAATTCAAAGCAATAGTAATCATGTTCTTGGCCTTAACCCCGAAAAATGGGCTTTTATCCGCTCATGGACATAACAATAACTGAAAAGGTAGAAATTATGTTAAAATCAATAAACAAACTAAATTAAAGAAATTAAAACCACAATTTAATTGTTTTACAGCCTTCCTCCAAGTTTCAAAGTCGTCCAAGGTGTTAAGCATTATGTTTAAGAGTCCTATTTATAGAAGGACAATATTTCTGAAATTGAACTAGGGTCCACGGGGAGGAGCTCATAGGAGGAACTAGGGTGTGAAATGCGCCCTCATAGTTGAGAAACACTGTTTTAGTTCCAATAGAAATCTATCAATGTGTGGAAAACTCCCTATATATATTTCTTGGGTCCTCAACACGCCATGGACATCCAAAGTGTCTATTTTACGTGAAATCTTGTCTTGTGTTTTTGTTGATCCATTCAAAGCCTTTTTGTGTTGTTTACACTTGATTTACAACTTGTAAGTCATTCATTTATCAACATAATAAACTCACCAAGCATCCTATAGTATTAAACACCACAAATTAGAGCTCAAAACAACACAATCCACAACGGTGTACTAAAAACTTAAGGTAAGAACTAGTTTCGCCCTTTTAATCTTTAATTTAGTGTTTTTACGTTTGGGTTGATTCAATTGAACCTTGAACACTATAAACAAGCTTTTCCATACACAGTTAAATAATAATACAATTAGGAACTCATTACACACATTAGAGTCCTTCGTGATAACTAGAACAACACCTAGCTCAAGCTAGTAACACGAGTTTTCTCATTTTAACTCTAAGTGACCAAATAAAGCCCAGACTTCTTTTTAAAACACCTTATATTGTAATAAAGTAATTCAACACTAAGATGATCAATTATATCATTATTAACACATTAAGCACACAAGAACTCCTCAAAACAAAGTTAAATAAACCCAGATAACAACTCTAGGATGCATAAATACACCTCAGATCATCACCCAACACTTAAAGCCTTATTTGACCTCAAACAAATCTTTAATTGGAGCATCATAATTAGAAGATATTCCACACTTCTACTAAATACAAGACACTAAAACTAATACTACAATGATTACACAAAATGCAAGTTTCTATACTAAGCATGTTATAAACACGGTTTAAAGTTCAAGAATACTAATCCAAAACATCCTAGCCTCCCAAATGTACTAACCAGGTTGGCAAACTCATACATTTTTATCAACAATTACATCATACAGTTCTTCCAACTATCATCAAACATATGCTATCACCATGAGAGAGTTACCCATAATCACTCACATAGATGCAACTTATTACAAAAATAGTATAAGAATAAAATTACGCTCACTCTCACAAACAATTCACAAGTTACACAAGATGAACCATAGGCTTTCCCTTAGTGTAGTACTCCACTAATATCAGAAAGATGATTATATGGATCAATAGGTCTTTAAGGGTTATAATGTAGGATAAGGGACGGGTAGGAACTATTTTTGCCAAGAATAGTGACTATCTTTATTAAGCACTTTAACACAACACACTCTACATTCAATTCACCTCTAACAATCTCTTTATACCACATCTATCGACCCATATTTTTTGTTTTGCTCCATCTCATTATGCTTATTCACTTACACTATGGTGGGATTATTCTATGTACACATTATTCAATTTGAACAATCTTTTATTCTTCTCATTACACAACTTCCAACCACCACACATATTAATTTTCAACACCAATAGATATTATTTTGGGGCTTCAATTTCACCTTTTCCCTACTTGAAGTTCAAACTCCATAATTAATTTTAAAAAAAAGCACTTAGGAGATTTGGATTAAATTAAAATCAATGAAAAATGAGGATACAGGCAACATATGAGGCTACCAAAAAAGTAAGCTAAAGGATAAATGGGGATAACTAGGATTATGTAAAAAGGTAGGTAAAAGAGGGTATAAAACAAGGCTATTAAAGAATTATCTATATCATCTCCTAAACCCACACTCTTTATTTGCTTTGCATACATATCAGGTAAGTTCTAGACATTAAGTTTAACAAGGAACACAAAAAACCTCAAACATGGCATATACTCAAATAAAGTAAGATCATTATAGTCTATCAACCAAACAATAGCATGAATTCAACATTAAGCCAACAAGTACACAAGTCATAATCATGACCCTAGGAGTCTCAAAAGTAGTAATTCACACAATCAGCATGCTCTTTACAACCAAAACACTTGCATCATGCAATCCAATATAGAAACAACAAGAATATCCCATGCAAAAAATTTGATAAGTTAATCCTAAAAATGGAAATTTTCCCACCGCACACTTAAAAATCTACTTTGTCCCTAAAGTATACTCAAAAGTAGAGATAAAAGAGATAAAAATACTCTTTGAGGCCTCTAGGCATAGCTAGTAGAATCTTCTATCGGTAAGAGCGTCTGGGGACCCCACACTCAGTCTTTGCCATGCTCTTTAGCTCAGGTTTTGGTACTCAGACATTCTATAAACTTGTGACTCAACAAAAACAAAAAATGCGTGAATTAAAAACTAAAAATACTGAAAATAAAACCTACCTTAACTTGGATTGCCTCCCAAGCAGTGCCTGATTTACTGTTACGACACGACCTACATAACTTTTTTCTTTACCTTGACGATATATATTTTACCCCTAAGCTCGCATCCGTCTTTTTGCTTCGCTTATGGGTGGTATCACAAACATTAAGGATTTGAGTAATGTATGGTGCATGGTAAACCACTCGACCTTAAAGTGAGGTATATTTTTGTGTTTCTTGTCTGGTGTAAAATTAAGAATATAGGATTCTTATTCCTCATCTTTACATTCTTCCACTATTTTGAATGAATCCACCAATATGTCATCATCTAACCATAATGTACAAAAGTTATTTGAATGAGGCTCAACCAATCCCACTTCAAAATTTACACTATCCACAACATACTCACTCTTATTCACCTTCTCAATTTCAGTATCAAGACAAAGATGATAATTGAATGGCTAAATTTCTTCTGTTTGCTCTAAAAATTGGCTAGTATCCTCCTTTGCTTTTCTCGACCTATGTGGAAATTATGGTGGTGGTTTCTCCTTAACCTGTTCAAAATCTTTTGTTTTTGAGTACTCAGACTTCCTTAAATTATCAACAACTTTGTCTGTATCTAATTGGGGAGCCAACTCTGTATCTAAATCCTTAGTTTTCTTTGTAGGCCTTTCATTCATATCTTTTCCATTCCTCAAAGTGATTTTATTTACTCATTTAGAAGGTTTAGTATCACTTGGAAAACCATCTTGAGGCCTATTATTTTGGGTTTGCTGAAATTTTCCTAATTGACGCTCAAAATTCTTCTGAAGTACTTTCTGATTTTTGAGTTCAACAACTATCTGTTCTTAGGTGGCCATGATCTTCTTTAAAATGTCCTCTATATTACTGGTCTGCGTGTTTTGTTGTTGCTTCTAAAACTATTGCTGCTAGTTGTTGTCCACGAATTGTTTGGTGCTTGAGTCTGACACTTTTTATAGTAGGTATTACTATTATTTGACCTTTGAGCATTTCCCACAAAATTGACTGAGTCAGGAATTGCAACATACATATCTATAGAATGACCACTATTTCCACAAACCATACACCAACTTGTTAGCTGCTCCACAGATAGGATAGTATCCATCTTATCTTGTTAATGTCCCATCCACATACTTCTATCAAAATCTGGACAAAAATTCTCCCGATGGGGTCCCCCACAAAAACAACAAGAATCATCATCACTCAAAAACTATCTATCCCAAGATGACATATCAAGAAGTGTGATAAAAAAGTAAAAAAAATGGAAAAGAGAAAAAAATACTAAACTATATACAACCCAATATAGCTAAACTAAAAATAAGATAGTTGCCTATTTAGAAATCCCCAACAAAGGCTCCAAAACATATTGCACACACACAAGTATACGTGGTTTCACCAAGTAGTAAAGTGGCCCTTTAGAATCCAAGTATCGATCCCTTAGGATTTATTTTAACAAATACCAAATTTAGTTAACAATTAAGATTAAATTAATGTGAGAATAACCAATAGATTGTAAGACCCCATAAATCCTAGTCATTTCGGTCCTTTATAGCATGCCAAAAGGGGTCCCAGACTTAGAAAAATTTAGCTAAGTGTTAAGACTTAGAAAGGTTTTAACCTACGCAGTAGCATTATCTTATTTTCAATCCTTACAACCTTAAAATATCAATTTATAATTTGATTCTTGATCAGGAATGTCAACAGGCCACCTTGGGTGAGTTTTGGATTTATCAAACGTTGTTAGGAGCTTAATTGGATGTCTAAAATAGTGAGTTGATGCGATCTCAGAGAGACGTGTCGGCCATCATCTCGACTCTATCGATGCGATACGTGGCTACATAGGCAAAGAGCTACAAAGACTTCCACATCTCTTTTCGTACCACTCCACCAATAATGTTAATTCAAATCTCAATACATATTCATTGTACCCAAATGAATGGAATATCTAGAGCTATGAGCCTCGTGCAAAATCAACTAAATCAAGTCATTGATCCTTGGAACACAATTACGTCTATTAAATCTTAATACACCCTCAGAATCTATGGTAGCCCTCTTGCACTCACCACTCAACACTTATTCATAGAGGATCCAAAGTCTATTATCCTGAAATGGACGATCTTGACTCTTCTTAAATAGTAAGGAACTAGCCTCAAAACTAGTAAAAATCCTCCTAGGGTCTGTAATATCAAGGCGAACCATAACGTTGGCTAAGGACTAAATGTCCTCTGGCAATGGCCTCTGACAAACAGAAATACAAGCTAAGCTACCCATACACAATGCCTTCCAACTCAAGGCATCTACTACTAAATTCTTCTTATCCGGATAATACAAAATGGAGATATCATAATCCTTAACCAACTCCATCCACTTATACTGACTACAATTTAACTCCCTCAAGGTCATAAGATATTGAAGATTGTTATGATCTGTGAAAATATCACAATGCACACCATATAGATAATGTCTCTAAATCTTAAGTGCGAAAACTACCGCTGCCAACTCCAAATCACAATACACGGAGACTACCTCACCCTCAACAGAAAGATCCAAAATAAGAGTTGAAAAAAGGAAACTCCTTGAGATTTCCAAAGCTCAACTTACACTCCTAGGACTATTTGAAAGGAATCTCCTTTTGAGTCAATCTAGTTGTAGGTGTAAAAATAGTAGCAAAACCCTCGATGAATTGTCTATAATAACCAGCCAAGCCAATAAAGCTATGAACCTCCGCTGGAAATGTAGGTCTAACCAAATCACAAATAGCACCAATATTTTTTGGGTCTACCATAATCCCATCCTTAGACACCACATGCCTAAGGAATGTCACTGACTCAAGCCAAATCTCATACTCAGAGAACTTGTGAAAAAATACATAATCTCCCAAGGTCTGGAGCACTATCCTCAATTGTTGCACATGCTCTTTTCTACTCCTCAAATACAAAAGGATGTCATCAATGAACACAATTATGAAGTAATCAGAATAAGGCCTAAACACTCAGCTCATCAAATCCATGAATGTAGTAGGGGAATTAGTCAACCCAAAAGACATTACTAGGAATTCATAATGACCATAAAGGGTCCAAAAAGCTATATTTGTCATATCCTCAGGTCGAGTCCGCAATTGATGGCCACGAGAGCTCAAAATGATCTTAGAAAACACCGCTTCACCCTAAAGCTGGTCAAATAAATTATCAATGTGAGGCATAGGATAATGGTTTTTCAAAGCCACCATATTAAGCTGCCTATAGTCAATACAGATCTGCATGGATCCATCTTTCTTCTTTACAAACAACATAGGAGCTCCCCAAGATAATATACTTGGACAAATGAAACCCATACCAAAAAGATCCCTGAAGCTGAGAATTTATCTCCTTAAGCTCGACAGGAGCCATATGATAAGGTGCCATAAAAATAGGTTGGGTGCTAGGTTTAAGGTCAATGACAAACTCAATCTTATGGGCAAGAGGTATACCAGGAAGATCGGTAGGGAAAATATCAAAAACTCACGGACTATAGGAATAGAGTTGAGCAATAGACTCTTCACAGTAACATCACGAATATAACAGAGATAATAGTCACAACCCCTCAAAATAGGCCTCCAAACACACATATAAGAAATAATCCCTATCAGCTCATGGATAACAGCTCCCTACCACACAATCAGGGGTATGTCGGGCATGGCTAAGGTAATGGTCTTGGCAAAAGAATCCATTACCGCATTATAGTGGGATAACTAGACCATGCCCAGAATCACATCAAAATTAACCATGTCCAATGTAATAATATCATCATAAGTATCAACATCTCTAATAGTTATAACATGGTATCTAAACACTCAATCCACTACTACAGAATCACCTACGGGAATAGATACATGTAAGGGAACAGATAATGAATCCCAAGATAACTCTAATTCTTAAGCAAAATAAGAAGACACATAGGAATATATGGATCTTGGATCAAATAAAGAAAAGTACAACTAATGGAATATTAGAATCATCCCTGTGACTATAGCATCTGAAGACTCAGCCTCGAATCTAGCAAGTATTGCATACAACTGAAGACACCCGCCACATAGCTAGGCTACTAAATGATCTTCTTTTCTACCTGCAAGAGAACCACCTCTAGCATCTTGGAGGCCACCACTATGATCATCCATACCACCTTTAGATGAGGGATAAGATGCTCTAATATGTAGAAAAATTTGAGCTGAAGAAATAATCGCCCCACGACTAGGGTATTCTCATGAATAATGACCAAAATCTCCATAAATATAACATGTAAACTTAGCTGATCCAAAATCTAAAAAGATTTTGCTGACCCAGAATAGCTACCTCGACTAGAATAACCAGAAAGCGAACCCCTCAAAGAATACCCAGACTAGGGCAATCACTAACACAAGACTGACCTCCATCAGTAATTTAGAGAACAACCTGAATAGGTCTACTAGGCTAACTCTAAGACTGATATGACTAATGAGGAGGGTACCTACCCTAAAAAACACTGCCTCGAAAATAGGAGCTACTACGACTACCACTAAAACTACCCTAATATCAAGGTATCTTATTAGTGCCTCCTTGGGCCTTATGATATATCTCATCCATCACCTGAGCATGATCAAAAATCTCAGCAAAAGACCTAGCCACAACAAGCAAACTATGAGTAGACATATGAAGATAAAGTCTCAATCCTTGAATAAAGCAACGAATCCTCTCATACTTAGTATTTAGAATAGAAGTAGCATGCCTAGCCAACTCATGAAAATGACCCTCATACTATATAACAGTTATGAATCCTGCTCCAATCTAGAGAACTGGTCCCTCAAGCAAACTCTATGGCTGTGAAGCATGTAATTCTCTAAGAAAATCTCAGAGAACTCAGCATATGTCAAAGTAAAAAAATCTAGTTGGCCTGCAATCAAGATGACTGCTCTCCCAATGTCGAGCTGCTAAGTTTAACTGTTAGTGTAATACACACCATGATTCTGAACTAGGCCTATATTATGGAACCTATCCTTACAAATAATTAGTAACTCATGTGCATCCTTTCCTGGTGCACTAGAAACCTAGGTGGAGCCAATCTCAAGGATCTGCCAAACATTTTTTGCTACTAAAAAGAAATAGTAGTCCAGGAAACCACTGGATAAGCAACTACCGACTGAGAAATCACTGGTGTAAGAAGGACCACAACTCTGGGAGTCGTAGCTACAGTATATGCCCTTGCCTCTGTACCACTCTAACTTATTGACTGTGCACCATTAGACAGTACACCACCAACCAACCCTAAGATATTAGCCAAAGCTTCCCTAAGCACTGAAGAAAATATAAGCCTTGGTAGAGCTTGGGCTGGTCCCTAGCCCACCACTGACAGGGATAAAAGAACCTTAGCTCAGGACTGGAAATAGGGTTTGAGGAAGGCGCCCTATCCTTTTCATAGCTAGGGACTTATCTAGAAGCTATCCAAGAGTAGTAGGTCATCCATAAAAAATAGCAATATCCCTAGGCTGGGTCTTGGGAAACTTATTTCGTATAGCTGCAGCACATTTCTAAGATATCTACAAATGAGTGAAACAAAAGGAATTCTCAGAAACCAACTAAGATCCTTAGAACTAAATTAGTGTAAGAAGTTAGAACTCCTAAGAATATCCTATAGACTTCCAAAGCTTGAAAAAATGATACATTATGGAAACATGGCACATTCGATACTTAAAGTTGTGAAATTATGCATTGACTTAGGGTATTTAATTAGATATGATGTGTGTTTTGTATTTATAGTAGGTAAATTAGGTTAGAAGTGTCATGGAATGAATAATAAAAGAAAATGCTCTAAAAAATTAATGTACTGGTCAGCCTACGTGTTGTTAAGTCACCTTATGACTCGTATCTAGACTGGTGAGGATAATAGTGGATAAAGGTGAGTTGCAGGAACTAAGTAAAGACTAACCACAATTCATACAGAGTGACTATAATTCTTAGCATGAAACTATAAGGTCAGTAATGGCCAAAGCAGAGATCATAAGTAAAGTAATGGAAGACTATGAGTTGTAAGGTTAGGCTATGACTCATAGTTAAAAATGTATGGTGAAAAATATGTAAAGTCCTGAGGATTTATGCTCCAATGGTGATGAATAAAGACCACGAGTCCTAATGACTGACTACGACTTGAGGTAAGCAGTGGTAATATTAGTAGACTCCAGAGTTCTAAAGATGACTAGCTACTAGAATGATGACAACTAGAAGTATAGGACTCATAGGGAAACGCAATGAGTCATAGCCACTAAATCCAAAAGAGAACTACAATAGCAGGCAATCGGTCGTAACCAGACCTAATGACTTATTGCCAGAGGCGTGACCATTACCAACTTAATTTTCCTATTTTTATTTTAAATTTGGATTTCATTATTATCTTGAGATAATATAAATACCCTAAGGTTATTCCTCTATGAGGTTACATACTTATAAGATATTTTCATGCACTTTCCATTTTCATTGTTACTAGGATTTTGGTTTTATTATTAATTTGAGACTTTGGATTTTTCTTCTTTCATTCTTATGCAATTAATTCTACGTTTTATTTATTGACTTCTGTGGATTTTTGCATGACCATGAGTAGCTAAATTCCTTAGAGAGGGTTGTAGAAACCATGGTGTAGTAACAATGTAGGGGAAGTGCAAGATTCGGTGAGATACTTATTGCGGTATATTGTGATCATCTTCAATTTTTGCTCTTTCTTACCAGTTAGAAATGTTAAGAATTGGCTTGTATTCAAGATTATCTTTACAAGGGAGGAAAATATTAGGAAAAAGAGATTATAATGGTGATTCAAGGCAACCAACCCTCATCTAATAAATTGAAACCCATAAGGTGGTAGTTAAACTGGGATTAGAGGCAAGAATTGAGAAGGAGACACTTTGATACTCATCAAGTAAAGAGTGAGATTTGCTAATTCATCCACTAGACAGTTGGTGATACCTATTTGTCATATTGTACATCTATAGTAGTTGATTTATTCAAATTAAGCATGACAATCCTATTCAGTTATGAAGCCAAGGGAAAATAGTTCAAGTTTCTCTCTCAGATTGATTACAACCAGAAGCGCCAAAAATTGTCTCTATTTGTTGTTTGATACAAATTCCCCCTATTTACTTTCCCGCACGTCCTGATATTACAGCAAGTTTGGGATACAAACTCAGACTATTCCCTATGGGATTGACCCCAACCTTTTTTAGGTTACTATACTTGAAAGAAACCACAGTATCTTAAAATTAAAGGTGTAGCTTAGCGTCATCAAATTTTGGTTCCGTTGCCAGTGAATACGATGTTCAGTTGTCAATTGGATTTATTAAAGTTTAGGGCCTTTTCTTTTCTATTTTTAGATGGGTATACACTGGTGTATGCCTAAAACCAAGAGTCAAGGAAATCTTTTAATTCCATTGAACCCTGAACTAGAAAGACTATTATAGCCTAATCGTACAATTAGTGAACAAGTATGGGTAGGTAATTTAGAAGGGGTTCGGGATGACCCTCACACTATACCTCCTCTTATATATGGTGATACTTAGAATATTAAAGATAGACAGACAGAGTTGATGTTAGCAGAAGTTTCTAACCAGAGAAGGCAGCCTGAGAAAGTCTAGTTTGCTCAGCAGGTTGAGCTAGCCAGGCTAACACCAGTAGTTAATCGTCGTGCAGCACTCGACGTAACTGACATAGAGTGCGATATGGAAGAGCTCATGTGATCAAAATTTATGAGTATCTACTGCCATATGATAAAGATGACATTGGATATGTTAAGCATTCTAAGACCGGAGCCATTATTACTCTTTCTTTACCCCCAAATATCCAGCTGTTGAATTAAAAGGATGTATTTTTGGGGTAGTTGTAAATGAAGCGAACTTGCATCTTGACAATTTTACTAGAATCTGCACTTGGTATACCATCCTTGGGGTGGATCAGGAAGTATTGAGATTGAGGTTGTTCCCATTATCGTTGATAGGAGAAGCATCATTGTGGTTGGAGGAACTTCCTAAAGGCTCAATAACTAATTGGAACAAGCTACATACATAGTTCTTGAATTGATTCTTTCCTTCTGCTAGTATGCTACAGCTAAAAAATAAGATTTACAACTTCCAGCAGCTGTTTGCAGAATCCATATATAAGGTGTGATTTAAGTTCGAAAAAAAGTTAAGAATGTACCTAATCACCAAATCTTAGGGTCTAATTTGTTGGAGATATTCTACAAATCCTTGAATATAAGTTCTAGGGCGATGGAAGACACGATATCTAAAGGTGCACTTATACGTCTTCATTGGGATATGGCGTAGGAAAGGCTAGACTAGATCTATATCACTAACCGATGATGGCACACCCAGAAAGCTAATTGGGGCATTGGTACATATGTTATTGGAGCTGCTAGTGACTACAGAGTTGGTGATAATTCAGTGGTACAAGAAGTTGCACAACTCAGAACAGATATTGGATTGCTTACAAAATAATTTACAATGATGAATTCTAAAAAAGTAAATATAGTAGGGACACAGGGGTCTTCTTCCAGGGCTTTTGAGTCTAATACGAATAGCGAAGCAAAGTATCTGCATTGATAAGTAGTGGGCTTTTTAGCCAAAGGGTAAGGAAATAAAGGTCATAACTGCTATGGTGGCAGATATTGAGATAGAAGCAGGGAACGAGATGGCTATTGAAGGCATAAAGACGACTATAAAGAGAAGAGTGACAGATATATTCCACTAGGCAGTTACCGAGTCAAGAATGGAAGCAATGTTGTCCAAGCTGGTAAAAGTCCAAGAGAGTCAAGAAAACTGCCTTAAGGAGTTTAGGTAGAAATATTAGGGTTGAATCTGAAAGTTGATTAATATGCCACCACGATAAAATAACTGGAGCAGTAGTTTGGCCAAATATTGGTTACTTTTAATTAGAGATAGCCTGGCCCTCTTCCCAACAATACAGTGCAAAATTTAATAAATAATAGTTATTGTCATGCCATTTGATAGCACCCAAGCGCACACGCAAGTGTACATGGTATGCCAAGTAATATAGTGGCCTTTAAAGAAGCCAAATATCGATCCCACAAGGACTTGTTCTAACAACTATTCAATTTAGTTGATAATTTAGATTCAATTGATACCAGAATAACCAAAATAGAGTTTTGTAGTTATAACTAAATGTAAAGTAAACAAGGCATAATGTAAAAGACTTCAGACAATGAATGGAGTAAAGACCAGGGTTAAAGCACTTCAAATAATCATACTATGTTATTGAACTTCATTCATTAACTCGCTTATCTTGGTTGTTGATTCATAGGGTTAATCTACATGATCATGGTCTCCCGACCTCTAATTGTTTACCTAATTTGGACATTACAACTACATCATTGAGCGGGAATGTAATAGACCAATCAAGTTCTTTAAGATATTATCTAATGTTTGAATAAAGTAAGGCTTCTAAGTACATCCTTGTCCTAGATGCTAATTCGTATTCCTTATTTCATAAAAGATTATGAACCATACTTTGTTTATTCCCATGTTCTATCTCCCTATTCCCTGTCCCGAGATCACAAGGTTGACAATTGATGCATTCTAAGGGTGATCAATCCTCAAAATAGTTAAAACAAGAATAAACAAGAAGCCAGATATGATAAGCAAATTAAAAGAAATCAATTCAAAATAATAGTCTTTATGTTCTTGGATTTAACCCCAAAAAGGGAATCCTTAGCCACTCATAGCAATAATTGTGATCCAAAAGGTTGAATACATGTCATGAATTATTAAAAATCTAATTAAAGAATGTAAGAACCTAAAGTTGAAGTTGCATCAGCCTCCCTTAATCTCCAAGACGTACAAAAGTGATTACAATGTGTACACAAGACTTGTCTTTAAAGTAGAAATAGTCCAAGTCCAAGCCGTGTTGGAAATAGGCATTTGCGCCGCACCACTTGCTTTACTTAACTAAGTGTCGCAGCGGACTGATGGTTTAAGTCAATTAGGGGTCATGGAGCACTACTTTCTTGAGTCAAATAGGGTTCACAGTGCACCCCTATCGCGATGCGTCGCTGGAAGTTGCATCCAAGTTCTTAGATAAGTGTTCCAATGTCCTTCCTTCATCCAAGCTTTTGTGATGTGTTTCCAATGGATTTCTAGCCTTTAAACCATCCATATATAATCATAATTAGCTCACAAAAGATCCTACATCAATTTTCACAATGGGTTAGAGATCAAAAAAACACAATATCAAGAACGACGAACTCAAAACATTAGCTAAGATAAGGCTTGCTTATGTTGAACATTTACTTATTATTTTGACTCTAAACTTGATCCAATTGAACTTCGCACATTGTAAATAAGTTTTTCCATATATAAATACACAATTAAACCATTTGGAACTCATTTAAAACATTAGAATCCATCGGGGTAGACTAGACAAGCACCTAGCTCAAGCCAGTAACACTAGTTTCCTCGATTGAACTCTAAATGACGCATTTAAGTACGAACTTGTTTGGAATACACTTTGAACATTTTTATAACACACTTGGACACTTAAATTCATATTTTCATTATATTTAATAGATCAAGCACACAACTTATGCATATTGCTTAATCAAGGACATCATACAAATTACCCGCATTCATCAAACATGTGCCCCTCATAATAAGAGAGTTGCCCATAATTACTAACAATAATGCAATTTATCACTTAATGGGTAAAAGAATTAAGTTATGCTCACTCTCACAAAGAATACATTTGTTAGACATAATGAACCATAAACTTGACCTTAGTGTAGTACTCCACTAATATCAGAATGTGAAATTTAGGATCAAATCGGTCTTTCTGGGTTATAATGTAGGCTAAGGGACGGGTAGGAACTATTTTAGACAAGAATAGTAACTACCTAACCTAAATGCTTTGCCCCATTCTTTTATTTTTGCCCCATCTTATTAAGCTCATTTACGTACACTATGGTGGGAGGATTCTATGCACAACTCATTCAAGTTGAGAAAATTTTTGTTATTTTAATTACTCAACTCCCCACCATAACACATAACAATATTTTTGAATACCAATAACTATCACTTTGGGGCTACAATTTCACCATTTTCTTCTTAAATTTCCAACTCCTTACTCAACTAATTTTTTAATTAAGCACCTAGGAGCTTTGGATCAAATCAAGGTATATCAAAGAAGGGATTAGGCTACATATGAGGCTGCCAAAGAAAAAGCTAAAGGCTTAACGAGGCTTTCTAGGATTAGACACAAAGGTAGGTCAAAAAGATGATATAAAACAAGGCTATCAAAGAAATACATATATCATATCCTAAACCCACACTCTTTATTTTATTTGTATACACATCAGGCAAGTTCTAGACATCACATGCAATAAGTAATATGCAAATACCTTACACTCACATGGCACATGCTTAAATCACGTAGGATCATCATAGACATAACCAAGCAATCTCACAAATTCAACTTTAAGCCAACAAGTTCCAGAGTCATAAACATGATCCTAGGAGTCTCAAAAATAGTAACCCATAAAGTAAACATGCCTTTCCAAATGAAACACTTGCATCATGCAAACAACTATAGCACTAATAAGAACATCTTACTTATTCCTTACAAAAAAAAAAATTACCCTAAAAATAGAAATTTCCTCACCCCATACTTAAAAATCTACTTTGTCCCCAAAGTATACTTTAAAGTAGAGATAGAAATACTCCTTGAGGCCTCTAGACCTAGCTAGTATCATATTCATACATCAAGAGGGTCAGGGGACCCCATACAGAGTCTTTACCATGCTACTTAGCTCAGATTTTCAGTACTCAGACTTTCTATCAACCTGTGACTCAGCAAAATAAAAAGTACATAAAATTAAAAAAATACAAAAAATAAAACATACCTTAACTTGGTTTGTCTTCCAAGCAACACCTGATTTAGTGTTGTGGCACGACCCAACTCAACTTAACCAAATTCCTTCATCATGTTCCTTACACTTGGTGGCCATCTTCTTATTCATTTCTAACATCTTGAGTGTGAACTCTCAAGTTCAATAACTTTTTCAACGATAGCCTTTTTAGGCTCATCAATCTACATCACGTTCGGTTTAGGTGGTTGTAGCTTAGGGTGCTCAACAAGAGTGTATGAAGCTATTCGAAACATGCTCCACAACCACCCCACACTTATTCCCTTCAATCACAATAATTATACCCAAATCTTTGTAGTGGGATAGTGTGTTTAGAGATTTGTACACTTTATAAACCACCTCTTCATCCGCCAACCTTATTGTGAGCGTACCCTCTCTTACATAGATTAGAGCTCCTCCTTTGCTATAAATAGATGCCCCAAAATAATTGGTACCTATTTGTCTGCCAAAAAATCTAGAATAATAATGTCAGTAGGAATAATAAATTTACCAAACTTTATGAGAACATCGTCTATTACTCCGTCAGGACAGGCTATAGTCCTGTTTGCCAATTCCAATAGCATAGAGCTCAGTCTAGGCTTTCCCAAGCCCAATGTATTGAACAAAGATAAGGGCATCAAGTTGATACTTGCCCCTAAATCACTAAGTTCCTGAACCACCTCATTGTTTCCAATCTGAATAGTGAGAGCAAATTCCAGGGACCTTAAGCTTTTTTGACATCTTATGAGTAACAACAAAACTACACTCCTCAGTGAGTGCTACTGCCTCCACATCCTGCAACTTTACTTTATTAGAAACCATGTCCCTTTAGTACTTAGCATACTTGGGAATTACCTACAAAACATCCAAAAGAGGTAAGTTAATGTGTAGCTCTCTGAACGTGTCAAATAACTTCTTGAAGCACGCATCATCCTTTGTCATCATAAGCTTCTGTGGGAAGGGTAGTTATGGGAGCTTCACTTCTTCACCAACTTTTCCTTTAAAGAACTCAAAATTTCTTAACTTTTTAGAAACTTGGACATTTACTTATTCAGTCACCACATCAGCATCTAACTCCTTAGTTGCCTTTGGAAGTTATCCATAAAGCTCTTTATATCTACTCAAAGTGATTAGCATTACTTGTTTTGGGTATTCTATATCTCTTGGAAAACAACCTTGTGGCATGGTATTTAGTGTTTGTGATAACTTCCCCAACTGTAACTTTATGCTTCTCGTGGTCGCTTGCTGGTTCTTCACATTTATAGCAAACTGTGTTTGATTAGTTATAATTTGTCTCATTATCTCTTCCAAGCTGCTAGTTGACTGATTTTCTTATGCCTGTGGATGCTGAATTTACTGTTGTTGGGTATTCCATGACTGAGTCTTTTACTTCATGTTGTCGTCATTACTATAATTTGGCATCCGAGCCTTTCCCACATACATTACAATTTCAGATTTGCAGGACACATGGCTATAGAATAACCCACTGTGGTCACAAATCTTACAACAACCATTGGTCTATAGAACTGCATTAACTACTGTTGCAAGTTGTGTATCTCCCACTTTTAGGCTGCTAAACTGAGTGTTTAATAAATTTTGCAATGCAGCAACCTGAGATGATAAAGCAGTGTATCGGTCTACCTCTAAAACACCTGCAACTTATTTTGTGGTACTTCTAGAATCACTATGTGGCTCTTGATTTCCTTATGTTATGCGGTTCAATAAAGTGTACAATGCACCATAAGTCAATTTTAACACTTCACCATCTATAACTGAATCTATAAAAAATTTTGTATTATGGTCGAGTACTTCTATAAAAGTATGAGCAAGTAGCTCATTGGACTATTAATGATGTGGATAGCCCCAAAGAAGTGCCTTAAACCACTCACAATCATGATAGAGGTTCTCATCTAGCCTTTATTTAAATATCACTATCTCACTACAAAGTTTTACAGTCTTGCCAAATGGAAAGAATCTGATAAGGAACTTTTAGGATAATCCATCCCATGAAGTGATTGAAATTGACGGCTTAGAGTTCAACCACTTTTTATCTTCCGCAATAAGTGAATAGGAGAAGAGTTTCAGCCTCATATAGTCATCATTCAAATCTGCCGAAATAAATGTGTAAGTGAGCTTATTCTGCAAGCGGACCTATGGATCTTCATGTGCAAGCCTTGTAAACTATCCACGGCTAATAAATAGTTGCACCATATTGTTATTTAGTTGGAACATTCCTCCAGCTGCTGGTTTCTAAAAAGTGAGGTCAGATTTATCAAAAATGGAATTGCCACTTCTCAAACCATCCTATGGGCTGCTTGTTCATCAGCCATGTGAACAGGTTAATCATGATCTTATTTGATTTATGGAATATAGGGGAGAAGGATTTCTTATTGCCTTTGTTGATGGAAAAGTTGCTCAGGTTTGGGGCTTTGTTTAACCAAGTCCTGATCTCTTGCAAGCTTACTACTTTGAAAACCTACTTCCTGCAAATACAAAACCAAGACCAAGCATAAAAGACTAAAGAAATATAAAATTCAAAACTAAAAACAAAATAATTACCAAATTTGAAGTCCCCGGCAACGGGGCCAAAAACTTAGCAGCGTGCACACAGGTGTACGTGGTCTACCAAGTAAAAATCTAATTAAAAATGTAAGAACCTAAAGTTGAAGCTGTATCAGCCGCCATTAATCTCCAAGATATTCAAAAGTGATTAGAATGTGTACACATGACTTTTATTTATAGTAAAAATAGTTAATGCCCAAGTCGTGCAGGAAATAGGCATTTGACTTTGTAGAGAATGGGGATTGCGCCGCACCACTTTCTTGACTTGACTAAGGGTCACGGTGAACAACTACCTTGAGTCAAAAAGGGGTTGCTGAACACTACTTTCTTGAGTCAAATAGGGGTCGCGGCACACCCCTATCACGATGCCTCACTGGAAGTTCCATCCAAGTTTTTGGCTAAGTATTCCAACATCCTTCCTTCATCCAAAATTTCCTGGTGTGTTTTCAAAGGATTTCTAGCCTTTAAATCATCCATATATCATTAAAATTATCTCACAAAAGATCCTACATAAATTTTCACCTTGGGTTAAAGATGAAAACAACACAATATCTAGAACAATGAACTCAAAACAAGAGTTAAGATAAGGCTTGCTCATGTTGTATATTAACTTATTATTTTGACTCTAAACTTTAACCAATTGAACTTTGAAGATTTTAAATAATTTGTTACACGTATAACACATTAGCATCCATCGGGGTAGACTAGACAAGCACCTAGCTTAAGCCAGTAACGATAGTTTCCTTGATTCAATGCTAAATGACCCATTTAAGTATGAACTTGTTTGGTATACACTTTGAACATTGTTATCACACACTTGGACACTTAGATGCTTATTTCCATTATATTTAACACATCAATCACACAATTTTCCCTCAAAACAAGGCAAACTAGGCTAGAATAGTAACACTAGAGTGCGTAAATAAACCCAACATCACCATTACTACTCAAAGTGGTAAAACTCCCATAGATCGCCCCATGCCTGCTGTGGAAGAGCCAAGGAATGATGGTGATGATATTGATGTTATAGAGACACCTATAATAGGATCTAAAAAAATCAACAGGTGTTAAATACACTAGCAAAGGATAAAGGAAAGGGGAAGATTGATGAGCCAGTATTGAAGACTATTCCGAGACCTGTCTCACCTTTTCCCTAATGGCTAAAAAATAAACAAGAATAAAGTAAATATGAGAAGTTTCTATCGATGTTGAAGAAATTATTTGTCAATATTCCCTTTATTAAGGCATTGGAGCAAATGCCTGGCTACACAAAGTTCATGAAAGATTTGATCACTAAGAAGCAGACGGTAAGCTTTGAGCTTACTAACAATGTGCACCAGTGTAGTTTTGTTTCGTATAGATCATTAATAGAGAATAATAAGAACCCATGAGCCTTTACTATTCCTAATACCATTAGGTCCTTTAACTTTGCTAGGTCTTTATGTGATCCGGGAGCTAGCATAAATCTGATGCCGCTAGTAGATTATAAGAAGTTGGGATTAGGGGAAACCAAATTGACATCGATGAGATTATTGATGGTTGAATGCATGGTGAAGCAGCCAGTTGATATTCCTTGTAATATATTGGTAAAGTTAGCATCCTTCATATTTCTAGCTGATTTTGTTATTCTTAACTGTAAGGTGTACTTCCAAGTCCCTATAATCTTGGGTAGACCATTCTTAGCTATAGGTAGGGCATTGGTTGATATAGAATTGGGATAGATGAAGTTTAGACTGAATGATGAGCAAGTGATATTCAGTGTGTGACAATCAATCAAGCATCATGATGATATATGGGTCATATCTATAATAGAAATCAATGATGCTAGTGTTGATGATAACATTGTGACCATTGAAGAGAGACTCAGAGTCGAGGCATTGGCAGCGGTGATTATGAATTTTGATAGTGATGGTATTAAGGAATATGATGAGATAGTGGGTGCTCTATATGGAAGAGGTACTTACACTTATGCTCCAAAGAAGCTTAATCTGGATCTGAAAAATAAAACCACTCCACCCGCTTGACCATTTATTAAGGAGCCACCGATCTTGGAGCTAAAGGCAATTCCCACTTATTAGTGCTATGCATTTTTGGGGGCCGATAAAACCTTGCCCAGTGATTATTACAACTGACTTGGTTTAGGCTAAGGTAGAGGTATTGCTATCAGGTTGCTGAGGTTCAAAAGATCTATAGGATAGACCATTGCAGCTATTATAGATATTTTGCCTGGCATTTGTACGCATAAGATTCAACTTGAATCGAACTGCATTCCTAGTAAAGAACATGAGTGTCGACCAAATCCTTATATGTCGAAGGTGGCAAAGAAAGAAATTATCAAGTAGTTGTACACTAGTGTAGGTTACCCCATTATGGAAAGCAAGTGGGTCAATCCTATTCAATGTGTCCATAAAAGGAAAAATTATTGTACTGCCAAATGAAAAGAATGAGCTTATGCCAATAAGACAAGTCACAGGCTTAAGGTTGTGTATGGATTATAGAAAGTTGAACACATGAACCCAAAATTACAATTCCCTATGCCCTTCATGGATCAGATGCTTTATAGGCCTACGAGCAGGGGTTGGTATTATTTTCTAGATAGGTACTCGAGTGATAATCAGATCACTATTGATCCTAAATACCAAGAGAAGACAACCATTACTTGTTCTTGTGGGAGTTTTGCATTCAAATGGATGCCATTTGGGTTGTGTAGTGCTATAGCTAAATTTTAGATATGTATGATGTTAATTTTCTCAAATATGGTGAAAGACACGATTGAGGTAATTATGGATGATTTTTCTATAGTTGGTGATTCTTTTTAGGACTATTTGGTCCACTTGGCGAATGCTTTCCATAGATGTGAGGAATGCAATTATGAATTAAAATGGAAGAAGTGTCATTTCATGGTAAAAGAAGGCATTATGCTTGGACACAAAATCTTTAATGGGGTATAGAGGTATATAAAGTGAAAATTGAAGTGATCAAAAAATTATCTCCACCAATTCAAAGAAAGGTATTCAAAGTGTTTTGGGTCATAATGGTTTCTACGGGTGGTTCATCAAGGATTTCTTGAAGAGTATAAACCCTCTACGAAAGCTTCTTGTGAAAGAGTTGAAGTTTGATTTTGATGATGCATGTCTAAAGGCTTTTGAGTGCCTGAAGGAGCGGTTGGTGCCAGCCGCTATTATTGTGTCCCCTGTTTGGTCCTTGCCATTTGAGATCATGTGTGATTCAAGCAGTATGGCCTTATATGTCATCCTAGGCCAAAGACCAGAAAGAATCATTCACCCAGTTTACTATACCAGTAAGGCATTAAACCCTTCTCAAAATAACTATACCGTTACCAAGCAAGAGTTGCTAGTAGTGGTTTTTGCCTTCTAAAAATTTTGGTCCTATTTGATTGGAACTAAGGTCATTGTTCATATTGATCATTCATTCTTGATATACCTAATTGCCAAAGAAGATGAGCCGAGATTGCTTCGTTGGGCTCTCTTGTTGCAAGAGTTTGATTTTGAGATGAACCGAAAAGGCACAAAATATCAAGTTGTAGATCACTTGTCCAGACTTAAAGAAGAAGCAATGCAAAAAATGGGAGATGGGATTGAAATCGATGATACTTTTCCAGACAATAAAATTTTGGTAGCATCACAAGACCTAATCCCCTGGTTTACTAATTTTACCAATTACTTGGCAAGTGATCCTGTCCCAAAAAACATGTCATTCCAGCAGCAAAATAGGTTTATGAATGGGGTGAAGAACATTTTTTAGAATAAGCCTTATATATTAAGCATTTTTTTGGATGGTATGATCTATAGATACATCCTAGAAGTGGAGATGATGAGTATAATTGAGGCATCTAACGTTTCACCTATTGGAGGTCACCATGGAGGAACCCACACAACACACAAAATCTTGCAGTGTGAGTACTTTTGGTCCATAATCTACAAGGATGCTCATGATTTTGTACTTGCCTATGACCAATGTCAACGTTAAGCAATATCTTACGATGCCATGAACTCCCACTGACCGATATTTTAGAGGTACTATTATTTGATGTATGTGGGATTGACTTCATGAGACCATTCCTGAGCTCCTATGGTATGAAATATATTTTGGTTGTGATTGACTATTTTTCCAAATGGGTGGAAGCGGTAGCACTCCACAATAATAAAGGTAGAAGTGTCACAGCCTTTCTGAAGAAACACATCTTTTCCCGATTTGGCACTTTTTGAGAAATAATTAGTGACGGTCAATCATATTTCTATAATCGTATGTTCAAGATTCTACTTTAAAAAATATGGTGTGAATCATAAAGTGGCAACACCTTACCATCCACAGACGATCGAACAAGTTGAGGTCTCTAATCGAGAGATCAAGTCCATATTAGCGAAAGACTGTGAATACCAACAGGACTAGTTAGTTGAGAAAGTTGGATGATGCATTGTGGGCCTACCGTATAGCTTATAATACACCCATAGTTGCCCCTCCTTATCAGCTTATGTATGGCAAGGCATGTCACTTGCCTGAACTTGAGCATAAGGAACTATAGATGCTGAAAAAGCTAAATTTTGTGTGGCATGTGTAGCAAAGTTGAGGATGAGCAAGGTGAATGAGTTGGATGAGTTATGAATTTGGGATTATGAGTTTTTATCTATATAAGGAGAAGATAAAGTAGTATCATGATCAAAAAATTGGGAAAATAGTGTTTGAGCCAGATGATCTGGTCTTGTTGCATAATTCGAGACTCTGCTTATTTCCTAGAAAATTGAAGTCTAAGTGGTATGGACCGTTCACTATGGTTAAGGTGTACCCATATAGATCTATAGAGTTGAAGCGTGATGGTGAAGCCCCATTTAATGTGAATGGGCAAAGGGTGAAGCACTGCATGGGAAGCACTAATAAGTGAAATTATTTGATGATATAAATCTTGGTGAAGTCTGAGTAACCAAGGCAATTGGGTTATGCCGCAACGTTAAATTAAGCGTTGTGTAGGTGGCAACCCATGGGTTGGTTATAGAAATATGAGTAACCAATCTAGCCACATCGTTCCGCGATGTTAAATCAAGTGTTGTATAGGAGGCAACCCATGTTTTGTACTTATTTGATTATAGGGTAACTTGTGTGTTCAGTGTGCAAAGCTAGAGATTGCTGGAATAAACCAGAAAATTCTTTTGGTACCATGCCATACGATCCACTTCATGACCATAACCAGATCTCATAACTCGTGACCAAGAGTCGTAGGGACATAGGACTCAAGCCATCTTCAGGTATCTAATTTCAAGAGTCATCATGGCTCTTAGAACAAGTCGCAGTCAGTGCCTATGACTCACCACCATGAATCATGATGACTGAAAACCCAGGTAAGATTCCATTCATTACGAGAGGAATCCACGACCCATAGTGTATAGTTATGAGTTGTAGTCAAGACTCGTAACCAGGCCTGATATCGCGGGCTTAGCTTGATGACCCAGTCCGATTAAAATGATATAAATAAGGGAATTCAACCAAACTAATTGAAATTCCCAATTTCAAATGTTGTGACTTTCTCCATTCTATTAATCAGCCACCAAATGACAAGAAAACCCCATCTTCATATCGTAAAATCACAATAAACTAAGCAAAATCACCCAAAGTCAAGACTCTCTATAGTTAGGTCACAAAATCATTAACGTTAAGAAATCCAAGTCTCAAATAAACAAGTAAGTACTTTGTGCTTAAATTTCTATATATTAAGTTGGATCACCAATGTGTAAAATTCACTTAGTTTTCTTGATTGAAATGAGTGTGCGTACAAATAGCTATGCCCTATGCTTGAGTAATTTATAATGTAATGCTTTAAAGGGAGTAAATATGGACTTTGTGCTATAAAAAATTGTCGATTAGGGATAAAGTAGGAATTTTTTATGATTGGTTTAATGTGTAGTGTTGTGTTGGGAAAAGGTATCAAGAACTAACTCTTTTAAACAATCATGTTGTAGTGGATACAGGACTCATTATGACTCATAGGGTCACCTAATGAGTCGAATGTGACTCATAACCACTAGAAACATGATTGATTAGAAGTGTGTGAGTTCTATTAACCTTACGACTCATCTAAACAAGTCATAATCACGCTATACGACTCACAGGCAGGAGTCGTAATGACTTGAAAGGATTTTGCATCAAAAATAAGTTTTTGGTTAATTAACAAGTGTTGGTAACAAGGCATAATCTAACATTACAACTTGTTACCTGATCTATGAATATTGATTAAACTTTTGTCCACCTTACAAGTCTCCTAACTACTTGTAACCATTGGGTAGGACTCTTACCCTTAAGTCGTAAGGTGTCAAGTGTCTGCCACACTAACATCAAATTTTATTGTTTTTCATTACTTTCTACAGGACTTACTAATGGGTCTATTTCAAAAGGTACCAATGCAATCAAAAGTTGATTCGACAAAAAAACAATCAACAAAATATCAAACCCCAAAAAAGCCTGCCCCAAAAACTAATCATAAGCTCATGAACAAGGATACTTATGAATCAAGTGGCTTGATTGAGGAATACCCATTGGTGGGGTAGGTGGATCCAAGGAAGAAGCAACCTCAGGGTGCAAAATCAACCTCAGAGGAGGCCACACCACCTAGGACAACACTGAGAATGAAAAAACATAGAACCTCACCACTCCATTCACCATCTCAGTATGAGGAGAGGTCATGATGATGATGATGATGAAGATGATGGTAAGGATATAGGTAAGGGTGAATCCATCTCCGAGGAAGAAAATAATAAGAATGGGGATGGTAATAAAGATAGGACTAAATCTGGAGATGAAAGTAGGTGTAGGGAGAGCAATACACAAGTTGATATTCAACTACCACGAATACCACCCACCCCACTTTCCATTAAGCCTACTCCGGTGCCCATTATTAAATGGTGGGGGTACCCCAGAATACAGACCCTATATGACAAAGATATCGCCAAAAACCATACTAATAGAAAACCCTAGAGAGGAATATATTTGGACAGAAAGCTAAACACAAAATTCATATCTAAGATGTCTGCATTTAATGCTCAGTTTAGACAATAGAACTTTTAGAGGATGATGATGTCTCCAAAAAATACACCTTAATCAAAAGTATAATGTGGTCAATGAAAATATAACAACCCAACTAGGTTGGGCTTGATCCCACATGGAAAATGTGAGCAGGTGCTTTCCTTGATTTAACCCTCGAGCAGTGCAGGAAAGTAAATGGGGGTGATTTTGTTAACAATAGCTAAGAGTAACCAATTCTTGAGTGCTTTTGATCTGTAATCAATACGATACGAACACTAGGACTGTGTTCCCCCTATCTTCCCAACTCCATAAGCTTCCCGTGATCAACCTATTACTCTAGTGTCTGCATGAAAAGCCTACAAAGTAGGTATTCTCAGTCGCCTTTTGATCTCAAAGATAAATTTTACCCTTAGACTTGGTTATCATCATTGGGTGTTTCCTGATTATCCCATGCTACGGAATTAGTTCACTTGATCCTTGGTTATCAAATCAAGTGATAAGATGGAATGCAGGGACTATAAGGTGGAGGTATAAATCCCAAATTATAGTCCTAATCTTTTTTCCCAATCACAAGCTTCTTGGTTATCGAAAGAATGAAAATACAGGATTTTATCTTAAGATGCTGCAGTTACTTGAAATCAATTATAGTGAATAAGAATTAGGATACATGCATAAACCCTAGAGCAGATGTGTGTCACATTTACTCTACGTAGTAAATCCTGCAGGGTTCCCACAACCCTAGCTAAGGAGATTAGCCGCTCATGTTTAAGCAAGAAATTATGATTAACAATGAAGAACACATAAAATCAATTACACAAGAATAAGATGACTAAACTCCAAAGTCGTTAATTGAATAAAACCCACAAATCTCAAGAATAATTGTAAAAGTATGTATCATGCGTAAAAGAATGTCACTATGCGGAACCTACTAAAAGATAAACCCTAGAGTATTTATAGTATCTCAAAATAAAATAAAAATCCTATTGAAAATGGGAAAGGTAAAGTTAAGTCGGCAATTGGTACAACCCGATCTTCACTCATATCCTCAGCTTACGAGTCGTACCCTACCTTGTCGTAACCATTCTAGTGACTAATCTTCCCTTGGCTTTAATTCTTTTTTCATCTTACAACTTTGGATTACTATTCATAAATACGTATACAGTTCGTTTCCATGATCCATATCCACCTAGGATTCAGTCTTTTCTAGTCTTGAACACTGGTTGGTATACAACATCCCTATACGAGTTGTACTCAAACTTTCGATTCGTATCCTTATGACACTTCAACTCCTATATAGTAACTTAGATTCTGTTATGGTTACGACTTCAACATACAATTCTTATCCTGCCATATGACTAGAATACTTGAGTCGTATCTTCATCATACTTGGATTCTTAATTTGGTTTTTGGTTTTATTCATCATACAATTCAGCATACGAGTCGTAATGAATAGTTACAACAGAATAGCAAACTCGTATACTGATCAAAATTGGTCTTTTCCTCCTCTTTTTATTCAAATAACATTATAAACCTATTTTACCTGCAATTCATACCAAAGTGCATTATATCTAACAAAATAACCTAAGTTCATGCATAAATTCACATTTTTAAGCATCAAAAGTGTCGTGTTTCCATGCCACATCAACACCCTCAACTTAGACTTTTACATGTCCTCAGGCAAACAAAACCAAATACTATTTCCTAACCCAGAGGCAATGCTTAAAACAGGAAGATCTCAAACACCCCATTGCAGTGGTTTTGAATTAAAATCTAAATCTTATTTCTCCCCTCTCAATTTTCAACTTTTCAACTCATATTTGCGTATTGAAATTTTGAACATATAGAAAAATGAAAGAATCCAATAATGGCATTACATTAGCAATAGACACTTGGGATTATACGTGTTTTACATTCATCAAACAATCTTAGAAACCCAGCAATATAACCCATGTGCACTCACAGTCAACAAAATCCCATTTACTACTCCTGGATAGACTTCTCTATTCAGGGATATATAAATGACTCTTTCTCACTCAAAGAAGTATCACCGGTGTGCATAAAATACCATAAGCTTGACCTTATGCTTTTTTCCTAAGTTGTCAGACAGTCACAATAGGATCACTATAGGACTTTATTTGGCTTGTAATTAAGGCTTGGGACTGGTATGATACGTATGGACTTTTAAAGTGACTAAACCTCCTTGGCACTACATTAACTTTTGGGGTCCACCCTTAACTAATTTTTCACTTTATTTACTCCCTTATTTCTCCCTTTTATTTTAAAGAATATTCAGGTTGGGTGTGGTCTCCTAGTCTTTGCTTCTTCTTTTTGTCTTTTTTACAAATTTTCTTTTCTTTCTCTTTTTTTTCTTTTTCTACCATAACCAGCCTTACTATCTTTTCTCTTATTTTACCCTTCTTCGTACTCATTTCACGTCATGCACCCCTATTATAGCCACCCTCAACTTAGGAGATTTACCAGAGTTGAAGTGCACAATCTCAAAGAAAGACCAGGCCTAAAATAGGTTTATTGTAATACAAAATGGGAAGGTGATAGG
Source organism: Capsicum annuum (assembly GCF_002878395.1). Classification (NCBI taxonomy): domain Eukaryota; kingdom Viridiplantae; phylum Streptophyta; class Magnoliopsida; order Solanales; family Solanaceae; genus Capsicum; species Capsicum annuum. Next base: position 1,079,945 of record NW_025829801.1, on the reverse strand, counting down.
TGTGACAAGAAAAATAGGCATACAGGTTCAAAATCGGGATCAAGGGATATCATTCATGCATGGAAGGTCAATTTGGCTAAAAGTGGACTAATATCAAGAATGACCTATGATTCTTTCTTACCTAACTATCCTTAGACCTAGGCAAATTCAACCTGGCAAGTTCTACATTCCAACACAACTGGACACTAAGTAAACCTTAACGCACACTTGCACAAGGCTGTATTACTAAGTACTACTTATCAAATTATGCAATAATTTTTTTCCAAAATTGTACTATGCCTAATCCTAATACTATTATCATATACTCAATAGTCTCACATAATTATATAAGTCACACAATTCATAAAACAAAGATTTTGAGGGGGCTCAACATTTTAAATTTTTCAACACAATTCACAATCCTATTTATAGCATCATCAAAAAATTAGTTGTGTATTATCAATCACAAAATAAACATTGAAATCAAAGTCAAAAAATCTTTAAATGCATCCCAACTTTTCAAAAATCCATAAAAATCATCATCAAAATTAAAAAATATCCGCTACCATAGGCGCGTTGATCTACTCCCTATCTCAGCTGTCTATCTTAGACCTGTAAGTCATAACAGACTTTTAGTTTTAGCTATATTTGCAAAAATTTCAAACTGCCCCCAAAATTATTTATTCCCCCACCCCCAACTTGAGAACATTACACTATCCCCAGTGTTACAAAAAAAAGAGTAGGGAAAAAAATCATACCTAGGTGCACCATTCACCAGAGCATTAACATCAGAATTTGGGCCCTCATATCGGGTCCCACTTTCCTCAGTAGTTGTCCCAAGTAGGACTAGATCATCAACTGGTGGGGACACAAAATTAACTCCCTCAATATTAAGAATCGAACCACTCAAACTACCAGCTCCCATAGGCATCTCTCAAACCCGTGTCTGTCGGTCCTGCTTATCCTGGATACTTTTAAGTCTGGCTTTCTTCATTATTATTATCTTACTTTTTCTTCCTTTTTTTATCTTCTCTCTTCCTCGATCTGCTTAACCTACTCATTCGCCAGTTCTACCCAAATATTCAGCACCTCACCTGTGGGAATCACAGTCTCTATAATAGGCTCAGCAACCATTGGCCTCTCAAACAGTGACTATCTTCTTTACCTCATCAATCTCTACTCTGACATCAAAAATATTAAGCAACTGCCCACTACCCAACTATCGATTAATCCTCGACTTAAATGCATCAAAGCACTCTTAGACACCCTATCTTATGTTTCCCACTGCTGATTCATCCAGCTTCTTACTCCACCCTTCATACAACTCACTTTTATAGTCAAAATTATTAATTAGGTCACTACCTCAATCCATACAAGCTGAGAAATCATCATAACCCCAGGTGTCATACCCATGGCCTAGGTGGCACTAACTGGACTGGAGGTGGGGCACTGGAAGTACCCTCTATGTTTGTAGGTGCAGTCTCAGTCTGTGTACCTATCTTGGTATCCTTAGCAATGGCAGCAGCATCTGTTTGACCATCTTATCGGAATAATCCTGCTATAGTATCATCTGCCTTTCCATAGGCTTGGCCAATGGGTTGGTCGCATCTCTAATCAATACGATATCAAAAGTCCGATAGACTCTCTCATGTAAGCAATGCCTGGGATGGATCTCTAATACTCCTACAGCCAAACATATTTATGTGATCGTGCAAGGGTAGGCTAGATATGCCTTCTACTCCACAATAGCCTTATCTCTCCACTCTTGAGCTAAGAACTCACCAATATCAAATGCATACCCGAGTGTAAAACCTTCTATCATCGTAACCCAGAACGGGCTTAGTACATCATCACCTATAGTTGGACATAGCCTATGATGAAATATAGTCCACCAAGCCTTACCCTCGAAGTTTAAGGTACCCTTCTTTATTTGTTGAGACTCTACTATACCGCCCTCAACCCAGATAGCATGCACATCATTCAAAGCTATAAACTCCAAAATCTATGGGAACATCACCATCTTGTCGTCAGTACCTATTGTCTAGTTGGGGATCTTTCTTATTTCATCCATTATGTAATCCATTTCTAGCATATTAATAGAGGCACGATATGTTGGGCCACATAAAAATCTCCTAATGGATTCGGGTGACATATCAATCCTAACCCCATGAAACATCAGGGAGGCAATAGGGCCACCCCCTTCCAAAGCATACCATATAGATACTATCTCATCAACTCACCCTAATATACATCATAGATCTCACTGATACGGACCTAGTTGTATTATCTTGGCGCTCTCATCATCTATTTAAAACCATAATTTCTGAATCATTCTGCAAATTGCGGCAATAAATCCATGCCCGTAGTAGTCATCTGTCTCTCTTTGTACAATATTCTCTTAATCATTTCTCCTGGTAGCTAAAACAACCTAATGTTAAATATTACCTATATTTTGGGGTAGCCCCATCATTCAACGATGGGCACCTAAGAAGGGGCTATTACTAGTGGAGGGTCCTATCTGGCTATAAGATTGGCCTCAACCTTGGGACTGTGGGATTCCTCTGAACTCTCCTCAACTAGACTGGATTCATCATTATTATCATCATTTTCATCTTCATCGTCTACAAGATATGGTGTGTGTAGAGGAGAGACAGTTGTGTTCTTTCTTCTCGGACCCTTTGGTAGTGTATCAAAATCCTAGGTACCACCTTCCTAAACTTTGCCTTAGTAGGTGCCTTGCCTTTCTAAGCACCTTTCTTGGATACGGTCCTACTATATTTTTCCCGCTGAGTTCAGAGATGGTTTCAAATTCAGGAAAGATTGTCTCCTTACTCTTCATCGGTGCTTGTTTATTCCTCTTTTTTGCCATAGTTTTGGATGAGGAAGCAGTTTTTGGTGGCATATTTCCTTTAAATACACTAAGTTTATTAACTGGTTAAGGAAAGGAAAATATAAACTAACAACTGAAGTTCAATGTGCCCTTTCTGGATTGGGTACGAAAGGTGGTTACTGGTCCTATTCTCTAAATATGACATATATGCTCGAGTCATATCCTATACAATGTTAGATCATTGTTCACTGGTCAGCTTACGACTCTATTTTTTCATTCGTACCATTAGGCTACAACTCGTAACCAACATTCGTAAACTTATTAGAAACTTTTATTCATTTATATTTCTTGTTAGGTGGATATGATTAATTTGTACGAGTCGTAAGGTCTGGATACGACTAGCATGGTTGAGTTGTATCCATTCCAAAACTTTGAATTTAGTATATTTTCGTGTTTTCAAGGAGGAGAGTCCCATTATGACTCCCGTACCGGTGGGTATAACTCGAAAGGAGTCTTGTATCTACTGCAATATAGAAGTCCAACTTTTAAAGTTTGACTCTGATGAAATTTCCAAACTACCCACTACTTTATTCAGCTATATCCAGCGTTGTAAACACATAAACATACATAATTCCATTTCTAAACCCTAGTTCATACCCATTTCAATTTTTAACACAAATATTCAAATTATGCTATCAATAACCAAATATATGCATAAATTATGCTTAACCCATGAATACCATAGTACCTATTACTCAATTTACTTTGTAATGTAGTAGAAATAAGTTGAGAAACTTAGTTAGTCGGTTTAGAGTGGAGATTTCAACTTTGGATGTTAGTGGCCTTAAATTCGAATTAAAATGGCACCATGTGACAAATTTGGATTTGTTGGTACTTAGATTAAGTTGAAAACAACCTGATTTTGCATATTGAAGTTCAAAATATGGTTTTAAAAACTGACCTAGTAAACCGGGGTATGAGTTGGCTACACGACTCGTACCCAGGCTCCCAAGTCATTTTATTGACTCGTATAGACGTGGGATCTTACCTAGGTTCTGGAATTGAAGCAACTCTTGGTCACGAATAGTACCCAAGGAAAATGACTTTTATCATGATTCCTATGCATTCCAGAACTTAATACCTGATTCTGATTTTTCTACCAGGTCAATCGACTCCAACTCATAAGGTGTATCGTATAGATATGATCCATAAAGAGTCCATATAATATATTTCTAACTTTCTAGAATTCTAGTCTGCATTTTTTAGCCATGCACATTGAAAACACAAATTACCCGATAAATGAAATAAATACAAAACATGGGTTGCCTCCCACGCAGTGCCTGATTTAATGTTGCAACACAAGGTGGCTATATTAGATACTCAAATTTCACCAACTAGCCTAATGGGTTGCCTCCCATGAAGTGCTTGATTTAACGTCACGGCACGATTAAATTAACTTGATTACTCAGACTTCATCAAGGTCAATATCAATTATTTCATTCGCTTCTTCTATATTTCCCATATAGTGTTTTACTCTATGACCATTTACCTTGAATGGTTGTGAACCATCCTTCTATAGTTCTAAAGCACCATAGGGATAGATTTTTGAAACTGTGAATGGGTCATGCCATCTAGACCTCAACTTTCCAGGAAACAAGTGAAGCTTGGAGTTATACAGTTGCACTTGGTTACCTTTTTCAAATACGCTCTTATTAATCTTCCGGTTATGATACAACTTTATATTCTCTTTGTAAATTACTAAACTTTTATATGCCCGAAGTCAGAATTCATTCATTCATTGATGTTATTCAACCTTGACTTAGTTGCAGCTTTCAACTTTAAATTCAGCTTCTTCAATGCCCAAAGTTCCTTATGCTCAAGCTCAATTGTTAAATGGCAAGCTTTGCCTGGAACAAGATGATAGGGTGAAGCACCTATGGGGGTTTTGTAAGTTGTACAGTAAGCCCATCATGAATCATCTAACCTTTTCACTCAATCAATCCGATTAGCACTCACAGGTTTCAACAATATAGACTTGGTTCCTTTATTGGACACTTTGACTTGTCCACTAGTCTGCGGATGATAAGGCGTTTCCACCATGTGATTCACTCCATATTTTTCAAGAAGATACTTGAATAAATAATTGCAAAATTGTGACCCTCCATAACTAATAATAGCACGTGCCATACCAAACTGAGAAAAGATATTCTTTCTAAAAAATGTCATGACACTCCTTTCTTCATTATTAGGAAGTGCAATTTCTTGCACCCATTTTGAAACATAATCAACAGCTACCAGTATTTACTTTATGCTACACGAATTCACAAAAGGTCCCATGAAATCTATGCCCCACATATCAAACACTTCCAATTCTAAGATAGGGGTCGTAGGTAGTTCACATCTTTTAGTAATAGTACCTTTTCATTGACATTAATCACAAATAGCAGCATAGTAATAAACATTTTTATATATGGTCGACCAATAGTAGTCGCATCGTAGGATCTTATGAGATGTTTGGGCCCCTCTATGGTGACCCCCAACTAGCGTTGAATGACACGCCTCAAGTATGCTCATCATCTCAAATTTAGGTATGCACTTACGAATGATTCTATCTGCACAAATTTTCAAAAGATAAGGTTCATCCCAGAAAAACATTCTTACCTCATACGTGAATTTTCATCTTTGTTGATATGAGAGATCTTCTAGAACTGGATTGTTGGCTAAGTAATTTGCAAAATCTGCAAACCATGGAATAAGATCTTGGAAAGTAGCTAATATTTGCCCATCTGGAAACAATCATCAATCTTTACTCCTGTATCAACCTTCTGTATCGCTTCCTCCTTTAATCTAGATAAGTGGTCTGCAACTTGATTTTTTGTGCCCTTTCTATCCTTCACTTCTAAATCAAACTCTTGAATTAATAGAACCTATCAAATCATCCTAGGCTTTTCACACTTCTTAGCCATTAAGTACCGCAATGATGCATGTTCTGTATTCACTATCACCTTGGTCCCAATCAACTAAGATCTAAACTTTTCAAAGGCAAAAACTACTGCCAACAACTCTTGCTTAGTCAAAGTATAGTTTTTTTTAGCAGGATTTAGTGCCTTACTAGCATAGTAGATGGGATGAAGGATCTTTTCTTTCCATTGGCCTAGAACAACCCCTAAGGCCAATCTACTTGCATCACACATAATCTTAAAAGGTAAGGACCAATCAGGAGACACAATGATTGGACCAGTCACCAACTTCTCTTTAAGTCTTTCAAAAGTTTTCATGCATGTATCATCAAAATAAAATTTTACCTCCATCTCAAGAAACTTGCAAAAAGGACTTGCAATTTTTTAGAAGTCCTTAATAAATATTCTATAAAAACCTGCAGTCCTAGAAAACTTCTAATTCCCTTCACAGAAATTGGATAAGGTAATTCATCAATCACCTCAATCATTGCTCGATCAACCTCTATGCCGCGCTTCGAAATCTTTTGCCCAAGCACTATTCCTTCTTTAACCATAAAATGCCACTTCTCCAATTGAGTACTAAGTTGTATTCTTCATATCTTTGCAGAGCTTTTGCCAAGTGAATGAGACAATCATCAAAAGAGTCACCCACCATCAAAAAATCATCCATAAAGATTTCAATGGTGTCTTTCACCATATTAGAGAAAATGAACACAATAAATCTCTTAAATGTAGCTGGGGCGTTAGATAGCCCAAATAGCATTCGTTTGAATACAAAGGTCCCATAAATACATGTAAAGTAGTATTCTCTTCGTCCTCCAGTGCTATAGTAATCTGTTTATAACTGAAGTACCCATCAAAAAAACAGTACCATCCTCTGCCTGCTAACCTGTCAAGCATCTGCTCCATGAACGGCTCTGGAAAATGGTCCTTCTAGGTCCATGCATATAGCTTTCTATAATTCATGCATGTTTTTCATCCAGTGACCAGCCTCATAGGCACTAGCTCATTTTTCTCATTAGGCACAATAGTTATTTTGCCCTTCTTGGGAACACATTAAATGGGACTAACATACTAATAATTTACAATGGGAAATACCACACTAACATCTAACTACTTGATGATTTCCTTCTTATCAACCTCCTTCGTATGAGGATTAAGTCATCACTTATGTTCAATAGACGAAATACAATCTGGTTTAAGTTGAATTTTATGAGTACACAAGCCTGGTGGAATACCCATAATGTCTGCAATAGACCATCTAATAGCCCTTTTGAAATTTTACAAAACTGACAATAAGATTTGACTTTTGACTATCATAGATCATCTATAATAATGATTGGAAAAGTGTTGTTGTCCCCCCAAAAATGCATATTGCAACCGCGATAGGAGGACCTTTAATTCTAATACCGACGGTTCCCCAATGGATGGGCAACCAGGTGGAGTTGTTCTATTCTTAAAATCTAGATCAAGCCTCTTTGGAGCAAAATTGTAACCATAACCATGCAATGCACCAACAAGCTCCACATATTCTTCTATACCGTCAGAGTCAAAATTAATGATCACAGCTGCAAGTGCCTCAACACCTAGTCTTTCTTCAATAAGAAAAAATACATCAGAACCACCATCCTATAAATTTACCGCATCAACATCATAAAATAAATCTGCTTCCTCATCATTCATATTAATCACATAAATCACCCTTAACTTATTGGGCTGATTCATGGATTTGCATATGTCGAAAAACACCTATTCATCATTAAATCTCAGCATCAGATATCCAAGCTCCAGATTAATCAATGTTCTACCTATAGCCATAAAAGGTTTGCGAAAAATAATTGGGATTTAAAAGTCCACTTCATAATTTAATATACCAAAGTCAGCAGGAAAAATAAAAGAAGATACTTTTACTAAGACATCATAAAGATACCGACTAGATTCTTTACAATCCTATCTACCATGACTAGCCTCATGGTGCTGGTTTTTGGTCATTCAACCCTAATTGCTTGAATACTGAAAATGAAATGAGGTTGATACTAACACCTAAATCATAAAATACACATGCAATGTGATAAGATCCAATGGTGCAAGGGATAGTGATTGCACCAAGATCCTCTTTGTTTTCTTCCAATGATTTAATGGCTACAGTACTGTAATGATGGACATTGTTAACTGGCTATAACTGACTACTCTTTTCTTTGTAATCAGATCCTTCATGAACTTTCCATAGCCTGGCATCTTCTCCAATGCCTCTACAAGCGATATATTGACATTTAGTTCTTTTAGCATAGAAAAAAAATTTAATACTTACCTTCTTCTTGTTTTTTTTAGTCTTTGAGGATGGGGAGGACATGGTCTTGGAAAGGTTTTCAGCACAGGATTTGTAGAATTTTTTTTCACCTTTATTTGGCTTGTTGTAGCTTCCTAAATTGACTAGTTCAACATCATCCTATTTCTGCCCATCAACAGAGGGGGGCGGCTGGATCTGTAGCAATTTTACCAATTTGAGTAGTAATGGAATGGAATTGACTATCATTTCTGGGATTTACTACTATGTTGGTTGGAAGAGTCCCAGGCTATCTCTGATTTACTATGGCTGACATCTGCCCTAACTGTTACTCCAATTGCCTGATTGTTGTGGTATCTGATTCAACTTCTTGATTTAGTCCCGATAGATCTTCTATGATATCCTTCAGAGAATATTCTTGACTTTCTTGTCTCTTGATTAGCTTAGACAAAAGGGCCTCAACTCTAGACTCTGTACTCGACTACCTAGTGGAATGTACTTGTCACTTTTCTCCTTATACTCATCCTTACATCGTCAATCCCCATTTTTATCTCTGTTCCTACCTCTATATCAATCATTATAATAGTTTTGACCTTTATTCCTTTGCTATTGGGCTTTGAAATTTGCTATTTTATAATAAAGATAGTTCGCCTTTTCTTTAGATTCAAGCTCAAATGGTTTTGATGTAGACCCCAGTGTTGCTATTGTGTTCACTTTCTCAGAATTTAGAGAAGTGTACTACTTTGTGAGAAATCTAATATCAGTCTAAAGTTGTACTATCAGTTATGCAACCATATCATTGTCTGCTCGATATGTGTTTGTCGTTTCAATAGAATATGTACCACTACCATGATTAGAATTTCTGGTATGCCATCTTCTATTGGTGACTACAATATTATCAAGAAATTCCTGTGTAACATCCCAATGAAGATGCATAAATTCTTCTCTAAAAATAGTATCTATTGTGGCTCTCAAACTATCACTCAGTGATCTCTAGAAGATTTATGACAAATTAGATCATCTGATTTTGTGGTTTGGCACCACGCTCAGCTTTTTCTTAAATCTAAACCATGCTTCGTACATCAATTCTATAAGTAGTTGTTTGAAATTATAAATTTCATCCTTCAGCAGTAGCATCTGTGTGAGAGGGAAAAATCTGCTCAGAAACTATTTCTTCAACTCATTTTATGTGGTGATAGATCCTTTTGGTAGTTCCCCTAGCCATAGAGATGCCTCTCCGATTAAAGAAAATAGGAACAACCTCAATCACAATGCTTCCTGATCAACTTTAGGGAGGTTATAGTTTGTGCAGATCCTAAGAAAATTAGTAAGGTGCATGTTTGCATCATCCTTAGCTGCTCCTGAAAATACACCTTTCAGATTCAACAGTTAGATCATAGAACTAGTAATATCAAACTTCACATTAGGGGATAAATCAGGAGTAACAACAGCTCCTGCGTTAGCAGGGTCAACATAACCCATGTCTTTATCATCCTCCCCATGTTGATCTAAGGGTTGGTAAGCTGGAGCATATGAAACATTACCCCTCTAAACCCAATGATCAACAACATGTATAGGCCTGGCTAGTCCACATTACTGCACCAATTTAGCTTCAGCAGCCGATTTAGCTTCTTCCACTTCTCTACATTTGAGATCCAATAGTTTTTATGTTTGTATACCTACAATATTCTATGTGTCTAATAGAACACATGGGAGTGCCGCGTTTGGGTCCACAGGTGGGGGATCTTGCACTCCATCATAAATTTGTCTTGAAATCCTTCTCGGTGTTTGAGGGATTTTCTCTAACTTTAGATCAAAAGAGAGTAAGGGATTGCCTCTAGTACTAGTTCTTGGCATACACCGACGTATGCAAAATCAAGAAAAGAAAAGAAAAACTAGAGAACCTTACTAATTCAATTCACTACTCAAATCGTCTTCCCTGGCAACGGCGATAAAATTTGATGTCTCCCAAAACTACACCTCAATCAAAAGTATAATATGGTCGATGAGATCTAATAACCCAACTAGGTTGGGGTTGATCCCATAGAGAAAACATAAGCAGTTACTTTCCTTGATTAAACCCTCAAGCGGTGTAGGAAAGTAAAGAGGGGGATTTTGTTATCAATAGCAAAGAGTAATCAATTCTTGAGTGCTTTTGAGTTGTAATCAATAGGAGATGAATTCTGGGTCTATGTTGCCCCTGGCTTCTCAATTCCATAGACTTCATGTGATCAACCCACTGGTCTTGTGCTCTACATGTAAAACCTTCAAGATAGGTATTATCAGATGCCTTTTGAGAGCGAAGATAAATTTCACCCTTAGACTTGGTTATCATTATCGGGTGTTTCCTTGTTGTCCCTTGCTACGGCCTCAGTTTACTTGACCCTTGGTTATCAGATCAAGTGATAAGATAGAATGCGGGGACAATAGGGTGGAGTTATAAATCCCAAATTACTGTCCTAATCTTCTTTTCCCATTCACAAGCTTCTTGGTTATAGAAAGAATGTGAATACAGGATTTTATCTCAAGATATTGTAGTTACTTAAAATCAATTATAGTGAAGAAGAATTAGGATACATGCATAAACCCTAGAATAGATGTATGTCACACTTCCTCTACGTAACTAATCTACCGGGGTTCCCACAACCCTAGTTAAGGAGATTAGCCGCTCATATTTGTGCAAGAACTCATAATTATTAATGAAGAACACATAAAATCAATTGCACAAGAATAAGATGAGCAAACTTTAAAATCTTTAATTGAATAAAACCCTCAAATCTCAAGAATAATTGTAAAAATATGTAGTCGTACATAAAAAAATGTCACGGCGTGTAACCTAATAAAAGATAAACCCTAGGGTATTTATAGTATCTCAAAATAACATAAAATTCTATTGAAAATGGGCAAGGTCAAGTTAAGTTGGTAAACGGTATGACCTAATCTTCACTCGTATCCTCAACTTACGAGTCGTACCCTGCCTTTTCATAATCATTCCAGTGCCTAATATTCCCATGGTTTTAATTCTCTGTTCGGCTTACGGCTTTTGCTTATGAGTCATAACTACGTATATGACTCATTTCCTTGATCTGTATCCTCCTGGGACTTCAATCTTTTCTGATCTTAAACACTGGTTGGTATACGGCATCCCAATATGAGTCATACTCAATATTTTAACTTGTACCCTTCTGATACTTCAATTCCTAGATATAGCTTGGATTCTGTTATGATCACGCCTTCAGCAGACGATTCGTATCCTGCATTATGACTAGAATACTTGAGTCGTATCTTCTTCATACTTGGTTTCTTGATTTAGATTTTGGTTTTATTACTCATACAATTCAGTATACGAGTCATAACAAATAGTTATGAATTAAGATCAAACCCGAATACTGATCGGAGTTGGTCTTTTTTAGGTCTTTTTCTCCTTTTTTTGTTCGAATAATATTATAAACCAGTTTTACTTGCACTTCACACTAAAGTGCATTATACCTACCAAAACAACCTAAGTTCATGCATAAATTCATAGTTTTAAGGAACGAAAGTGTCATGTTTCCATGCCATATCAGATGACTATAGCACTGAGACAATATAGTGCAGCTTTGGTACGTGAGTTTTATGTTGCGTACTAAATAGAGCTAAAGAGACTAAATCCTCGAGGGAGCCTATAGAAGGGTACAGACCCGTTGTCAGACTTAACAGTTTGAGGTGTTTGGGTGAACATCTCAGCTCAAGCTATTTAAATAGTTCTTACCTCTGGTCAATTGACTGAGATTGGATTTTGCATACGTGAAATACGAAAAGAAAAGTCAAAGAAGGTTTAGATGGAATATAAGATTTTTCATTAACCGCGGATGGTTGGGATTATTTTGTCAGACCGGGATGAAACTCCCGAGCTATTTGGAGGTATTGGCACCTAGTCTTTAATTTCAAAGAACATCCTAAACTTTTAGTTGAAGACTTATGGACACTGGTACGCCACAGATTGAGCCCCATATAGGGATATTATATTGAGTCCTAATAAAGCATCCCTGGTCACGAGCATTATGGTAGGTATGATATAGATATAGCCAAATGGATAGATAAAGAGATCAAAGACTGGGCGACGAGCACAGACACAATCATGGCCTTCCCCTGCTGGTTGACTCAGATTATCCTGGATGCGGGAGTACCAGAACTCCCAAATGCTGATCAGTTCATTAGGTCACACACTATAATAGATTTGGGTTAAGTCAAAAAGATGCTAACACCATGTCGAAGGAAGCAAAGATGGGTACAGCAATAATTCGCCAGGCATATGAGGCTAGAGAGCACGGGACTGGTATCGCAGGTTTCACTACCATGGGTGTTACCCATACTGAGATGACACAATCCGAGCCTCCTTAAAATAACATCAGAATCAAGTGAGGCTTACTTAGCCACACTACTCAACACTTATCTTGAATAAACCTTAATCCCACATTATCAAACTGATAAGCTCAAATCTGCTCCACTAAAGAAGATCTAGCCTCCATAAATCCCAAAACACACCCAGGTGTCAAAATTTCAAGTCTAACTATCTGGTAAGCTAAAGACTGAACCTCTAAGGAAAAATGCCTTACTTAGGGAAAAAGATGTTTCCAAGCTACCCATGCTAGTCGACTTTCGGCTTAAGGCATCTGCAACCACATTAGACTTGCTCGGATAACAAAGAATAGTAAAGTCATAATCCTTAAGAAACTCAAGACAATGGTGCTGCCTCATATTAAGATCTCATTGGGTGAAGAAGTACTGAAGGCTATGATGATCCAAAAAAATCACACAATGAAATCCATACAAGTAATGCCTCCACAACTTTAAAGCAAAAACAACCACGTACAACCTCAAATCATGGGTAGGGCAGTTCCTCTAATGGGGCTTATACTGAAAAAAAAAACATAATCAATTACCTTATGGTAAAACTAATGCCCTCCTTGGGAAAACTCAAGATAGAAGTTGAAGTCAACAAATTCTTAAGCTTTTGGAAGCACTCCTCACGAGATGTGAACCACTAAAAAAATCTTCTTCTGAGTCAACTAAATCAACGATGCTGCAATAGATGAGAAACCCTCAATAAAACACTGATAATAACCTGTCAAGCCAACAAAACTTTGAATCTCAAAGGGTGAAGTAAGCCTACCATAATCATGAATTGATGTAATCTTTGCTGGATCAACCATAATACACTTCTTAGTCACCACGTGACCCAAGAAAGAAATAGATCCAACCAAAAATCATACTTTAAAAACTTGGCATACAACTTCTCATCACTCAATCTTTGAAGCACAATCCGCAAATGCTCCTCATAATTGGCCTCACTCTTGGAATATATCAAGATATCATCTATAAATACAATAACAAAAGAGTTGAGATATGATTGAAACACTTAGTTTATCAACTCCACGAACGTGGTTGGGACATTGGTCAACATAAAGGACATGACCAAGAACTTATAACGACTATATTGAGTCCAAAAAGTAGCCTTCGTAGTATCTAAAGCTCTAATCCTAAACTGGTGATATCCAAACCTCAAATCAAACTTTGAAAACACCGCGGGACCCTGAAACTGATTGAACATATCATCAATATAAGAAAGAAGATACTTATTCTAAATCCTCACCTTGTTTAACTATTGATAATTAATATGCATCCACATAGACCCATCCTTTTTTTTCACAAACAAGATAGGTGCAACCCATGGCGATACACTACATTGGATAAATTCCTTATCAAATAACTCCTTTAAATCATCCTTTAATTGATTACTCTTGGTTGGGGCCATCCTATAAGAAGGAATAGAAATGGGTTTGGTGTCCAGCTCAACATCAATAGAAAAATCAATATCATGATTCGGAGGCATACCAGTCAAATCCATACGGAAACCATCCAATAACTCACAAACAACACAAATACAATCCAAAAAAGAGGTAAAACAACACTAGTATCATTAATATAAGTCAAGAAAGACAAACAGACCCTCTCAACCAATCAATGATCTTGAATATAAGATAAAACACTCTTGGGACCTAAGTGAAGCACACTCGTCCAAGCTATCCTTGACACACCCATCGAACCTAAAGTCACAGTTTTAGCGTAATAATCTAGAACCACATGGTAAAATCCAACCAATCCATACCCAAGATGACATCAAAATCAACCATATCTAACACAACCAAATCTACCCAAGTCTCACACCAAAAAAAATTCATAATACAAGATTGGTCTACCCAATACACCACTAAAGGATCTCTTACAGGGTAGATACATGAATAGGCATAACAAAAGGCTCACTAACAAAATCAAAACCCAAAGAAAAATATGTAGACACGTAGGAAAAAGTCGATTCTAGATTAAATAACATAGATACAGATCTAAAACAAATGGGGACGATGTGTCAGAATCCTCTACCTCTAGTTTGGCAGATATAGCATAGCATTATCCAAGACCATACACTAGTTGAGTAGCCCCACAACCACTACTACAGGCTCTACTACCTCTGCCTCATATGCCTCTGGTAGAACCCTTACCTCTCAAAGTTGAAATAGAAGTAACTCTAATCAGACAGTAGGGACAGTCCTTGGAAAAATAGCTAATCTCATCAAGCATAAAACAACCTTTATGACCTGACTTAATAGGAAAAGTAACCACTAAGATCAAACGACCACCTTGAACTGCTAGGACAGAACATCTACTATTAAAAATCTACATGGCTTCCTATGCTGGTCTACCATGATACCCATGAGAACCTCTGAAAGCTCTAACTTAAGAAGCCTGACCTCTAAACTTATCAAAATGGTGCACCTTCTTGGTGCCTCTCAGAGATGCTCGAAGAATACCCTTATTCATCTTAGCATGATCCACTATACTCCAAAAGGATCCTCCATATACAACCAGCTGAGATGTTGATAATTGAAGAGAGACATCCAAACCCTTTACAAACTTCTGAATCTTCTCAGACTCGATGGAAATATTGGTATAAGAATATCTGGACAAGGCATGAAAGCATGGATCATACTCTACAACGTTCATGGAGCCCTATTCCAAGTAATAAAATTCATCGCTCATTTGATCCATCATACAGTAAGGCAATAATCTCTCAAAAAGGAATGAGCAAACTGATCCCAAGTTATCTCAAGAGAATCAAAAGGTCTGAAACTAATAAGTGATCTCCATAAATCTTTAGTAGTATCTCTTAACCGATAAGTAGTATAAGAAACTTTTTATGAATCAAGTGAAGCTAAAGTATGCAACTTCTCCTGAAAATTAATCAAGTACTTGTAGGCATCCTCGCCCATAGCACTACTGAATCTAGGAGGAGCTAAATGAGTAAATCTCTCAAACCTCTTCTGATCCTCAAAATACATAACTGTACTCACAAAAAAATAAGTTGTGGTGAATTTAGTGGGCTCATATGCCATCTAGGAAGGTAACATATATGAAGGTTGAACACCTAATCTCAGAATACCATACTCAGCTACTGGGCTAAAATAGGAATAGTACTCAGAATCTAAGGAGAACCAAGAGTAAAATCAGATACAACTGGAGGATCCACACTAGGGACTGGAGGAACACCAAACGCACTTAAAGAAGTACCTTCCAAATAGGTAAACAACCAAACCAACAACCCCTTCAACATTAGGTAAAAGAACTTGGTGGAACTGAAGTAGAACCTACATATCCAATATGATCAATACGAGGCTTACGGGAAGGTCCCCTATCACTACTCCTAGATGAGGCAGATCCACATGCCCATCCACTACCTCGAATTCATCAACGACTCACAACTCGCTCTCTAGACTAGGCTCTTACCCTGGATAAAGGCTCTGCATCTCTAACCTCATGATATCTAGTCATCATAATCTACATAGAAAGAGTGAAATATGACTTAAAACATAAGGTAATAAAGAAATCTATACAATAAGGAACAAAATAAGGAAAATTTCCTATAGCCTCTCAAAGATAGATATAGAAGTTTATGTACCAACCTGTGAATCCCATTCTTACACCATTGAGACCAATGAAACTTGATACTATGATACCAATTTTTCATGACCTAAGATCTAAGGGTCATGATGGCACTTGTCGTGGAAAACTTAACAAGTAAGACTTTCACACAAATTGATACAAAAAGGGAAATAAAAATCCAAACCAAGGCTAGGCTCCTAGAACAAAGCCAAACCATATCAATATAATAAATACAAAAAGAAACATACTCAATAATACCAAATCCCAAAATCTAGTGTCACAATGTAAGAACAAACTAGTACAACTCAAAGTGATACAAAAAAAATCCAAAATAGAATATAACTCTAACTCTAAAATACAATAAAGACATAGTCTAATAAGGAAAGATAAAAGTAGACTCGGGACACCTGAAATCAACCAATACATTGAAAATCTCTAAATAACGCTGAAAATCAAACACTGTGAGGTGTACCCAAACCTAAATCTATACCAAAAAAGGTAAAAGGAAAGAGTACGGTCCAGTTTTCAGTAGATATCATAGGATAATCAATCAAAATAGAAAATAAAACATGCAAAATACATATTAAGGAAATGCCACTTCCAATTAAAAAATATCCCACATTGATAACCCACACAGCGTGCATAAACAATTCTATAATATCTATATATAACACAACAAAACACCATAAAAGAATATAAGTATACATTTATACCACATATAAGTAAGGAAAAGAGACAACATATATGGGAACATCAAGTACAAGTAAGGACAGATAGAACAATGGATAGGTAATAAGTAAAATAGAATATGCAATCACATTAATAACATAATAAAGTAAATAAAATATGAATAATGGAGATGATGATGATGATGATGATGTTATTATAATGACCCTCCAGGTAATTTTTTATATTTTTACTTTAGAGCATTCTCATGGATGCTCTAAGTTATTTATGACTTGCTGAGACTGACAATTCGATTACCATGCAGTTCGTTTGGTTTTTAGAGCCAATTACCTATTTAGAAGTCTTTGTTAGTTCTAAATGGCCACTGAGCAAAAACTTCAGCAAAGCAATCTCGGATGTAAATTTTGACTGCACCAGCAGCTCCAAAAAAATAATTCTAGGCTAGGTAGACCTTTGATTTGGGTCCTGAGGCACCTAATCTCATTTTGACCTTTTGGTCAAAAAGTTAAAGTATTAGAAATATAGGTGCGGGACCCATATTTGGTCAAAATGATCTTTGATGGAAAATCTAACTTCGCTATTGTGTTTAGAATATTGAATTTAGTGTGTTTACATAGTTTATTTATGTGTATTAGATTCTGAATGAATCCTGAGACATTAGCAAAACTTGGAAAATTTCTAAGATTTCTAAGTATCAACTTATATCTGATGTTAACGATCGCACATGGTGTGAAGAGGAGATTGCACTAAGGGTGGTGGAGACCATATCATATGCTCCTATATCCATATGGTGCAATTGTACCTAAGTGTGAGATTGCAATACCTGACAACCTGGAGAGGATATAAATAGACCCCTTAGGTTATAAATTAGCTTACTTTTCATACATCCCTTGAGGGAGAAAGCCCTAATGAGTGTGATAACTCAAAATTGAGTAATATGGGTGACTTCAGAGCTTGTTTAACATTTATTTTTATGATTTTTATTCAAATTAAGGTAAGATTTCATCCATTTCTTGGTGAATTTTCTTGGTTCTTGACCAAAATCCCAAATAGCTTGAGGACATGATTTTAGCCCCAATTTAGCTTAGTTTTAACCCATTCTTAAAGGTTATGATTTCTTGATTATGTATGAATGTTGGATTAACCTTGAAAATGTGATTTCTATAAGTGGGACCCACTTGGGGTTTTAGAAGTGATTTTTGGACCTGAAGCATAATGGTGCAATATGATTATCATTATTCTCATATTGATGAATAGACTACGATATTGATAGCATGATTGTATTTTAGGATAGTAGAGTAAAGTCAAATGTTTTGTGTATAATTCAAGGATTTATGACTCGTCTTTGAGGTAGGCTCCTATCAACTTTTCTTCATAAGATGATGCGTGTTAGATATTATATAAGAATGTGAATTAAGATTGATTATGGATAAAATATCTTATTCTTAATTACTGAAATTAGATAAGGGTATTTTGTCCCATAAGGTGAAATACTTATTACACTCGTAGAATCCTATTACTTTCTCCCTAGATGGAATTAATTCATAGAATGGATATGATACAAACTAGGTTTGAAGTATGGTTTAAGCATTGAAATCATAGTTAGTGTGATTAATAAGTGAATTTAGATACCTTATCCCATCTGGACTTAATTACAGGTGTTAGGCCAATAAGACTTTATAGTAAGGTTACTTTGCAACTTGGAGAATGATGATGGTGTTTTCCCAAGTTAATGATTAATGGCTCTTGGCCATGATATAGTCATAGATGTGATATTTGGCCTGTAGAGGTGTTCTTCCTCATAGTCATGATATATGACCTATATATATGAGATGCCTTACTGATATGATAAGCCTTATAGTTATGTTTCATGGCCTAGTGATATATTATGCCTCCTAGATGTGAGATGCCTATTGATATTATGCCTCTTAGATATAAGATAACTTATAATTATGATTATTGATATGAGCTTCGAATATGTATGTGGGCCTAAGTCCATGATTATGTCGTTATAATTATTTTAGAAACATTATTGGGCTCAAGGTCGTATTATGATTCGATTGGACATCTAAGATATGTTTATCCCTATAAAGGTTGTGGTTGTAATTTATGATTATATTGATACTTATAGTTCCATTATTTTAATATTGGTTATTGCATGCATAAATTTGGCATAATTATGAACATTATATCGGTAAATAATATGATTCTAGCTAAAATATGATCTTATTACTATTTTGCCTAAAAAGGTTAAAGCCCTCCCTTTTACCTTAAAAATGGATTTCTTCCTAACAATAACTGCCTATCTTAATAGATAATTTATATGAGTAAAAGAGATTAATAATGATGTTTTAAAGATTTAACCAAGATAATTCTGTTCTGTGATTTGATACTACTAATTACTCCAGTCCTGAGATATTCTAACCCTTTCTATACTTTTAAAATGATTTAGTCCTAAATTTTACTCCGGCCAATGGATTTATAGATCTAGACACTTTTTAGCCATAGCTTGAGTCCATGCACCTATTATATATATATATATATATATATATATATATATATATATATGTATGTATGTATGTGTATATATATGTATGGTATGAGATAAAGGAAGATGTTGTATTGATGATATAAATCTGAGTAAAGACCCGATGGTAGATTATAATACTGATGTTATATAGAAATATGTATTGATGATATTGATGAGGTTGATGATATTATGGGAATTGATTATATATTATGGCCGATTCAACTTCCATTCCTGATGATATTTATGACTGTTCAATTTTGAGTCTTGGTGATATTTAAGACCAGTTCAATTTTGAGTCTTGTTAATATTTCTAACTGGTTCAATTTTGGGTATTCACTATGTTTTAGAATGCTTGTGATATTGATTATATGCTTTGCATTTATTATTACATGTGCAATGCCTATCGCTAGTAAGTGTTCGTATTTATCAGCCCATATGAGGGGTTGCATAGGTATGGGTGATGATTATGCCTTGTGGTATGTTAAATGTTAATTGAACCTTTCGAGCCTGGGGCAATGAGGGTACGTGACAGGATCATCTAGGTATTTAGTTGTTCGGACTGTCGGTTACTCATGTCGCTATTGATATTATTACTATCATTGTTATAATCATTGTTATGGCTAGTTTATGATAGATTGGTTATTGATTCGGTATCAATATTTGAGGTATAATTGTGGCTCTTCTATCTTTTGATGTTATTATTATTCATGATTAGACATATGGATTGGAAACCCTGAGTATTCTAGCACTAGTTCCTATTATGATTATGAGGTCTTAAAACATTAATCTTATGATGTAGCCTATACTTTAAGTTGACCACACATATATATAGCTAATCTAGTTATGGTATTACCATATATCTCTTTCTTTATTTATTCAAATGGTATGTTAATTCATTAGCCTTGTATACTATTATATATCCTTCTTTTGCCCTTTATTCATATAGAGACCAGGGATATATGGTATAATATTGAGATTCCTGAGTATGGCATAAATAAGATAGCTAACCCTTGATACTTTCTTAGCCTTATTATGTTATTCTCTTGGAAATGAATAGGATAGTTTATACCTATTACCTCATTAGATTTCTATGTGGTTGTTGGATATAGGTGTAGTTTTCCTTTCTATTTATATGTTACATATATCTATATTATCTTTGGAGCTCAATTGGCAGTTGCCTACTAAGTACCACGTGTTTGGTACTCATACTACACTTCTGCACCTTGTAGATCATAGTACAGGTTATCATTCTTGATGTGTGCATCATAAAGAGCGGAAATGGTTTAGAGACATAAAGTGAGCTACTGATGTTTGAAGTATTACTTTTCTCCCTCTTATGAACTAGAAAAGTCTCTATATTATATTCGAAGATAAGTTGTAATGGTGTAATTTCATTTTTGTACTTTTAATATATTAGAAACTCTTGTACTGATACCAATAGGTTTTGGGACTATATTATGTATTTGATTTCTTATTAGATCTATTTCGTATTCTTTCCTTTATCTCTTTGGGTAGTCCATTACTAGTCGTTTTGAATTACAAGTTTGGCTTGCCCCCTGATGGGTTATAGTAAGCGCCATCATGACCTAAGAGATTGAGAGTGACAAATTGGTATCAGGGCATAGGTTCATCGGTGTATTATTACAAGAGCTAATTGTTTAGTAGAGTCCTACGGATTGGTGCGAAGACATCTAGAACCTATCTTTGGGAGGATACAAAGACATTCTTAGGAGTTCATTTCTTGACTCTTTGTTGTTTTTCTGCATTAATATGAGCCTCAAGAATATTCCTTGACTCTATTTTATCCCAAATAGATAATATGAGATGGTTGATAGATACAGATAGGACTTCTACACATATTCTCGGAGCTTCAATATAGCATCAAACCAGAGAGTTGAGGATGGATGCCAAAGATTTTTAGTGTCAGCTAAAGGATTTGGGGCCAACTCAGGTTCTAGTTAAGCTTGTGAATACTTTAGCCCTTCGAGGTTCAGCATTAGGTATTTGAGTCATGTTGTAAATCCCTTACAGCCATGGATGACATTTGACTTATCGAGCAGTTCTCAAGCCAGAGTTAGATTGGTTGGTATTCATCAGGGGTCTTGACTAATTTATAAGTATGAGATTGTTTTAATGTATTAGACCAGGCATATTCTATGTCATATCCTTCAGAACAGGACTTGGTGCATAGATTTGTTAGAGGACTAGAATTGCCACACAATTTGGCATCGAAGCACTTGATAGTAGTTGGGTCTTTTATCTCTCAGGTTTTTATTTATGTGAGGACCATAGAGAGAGCAGGTATTGAGCCTTATAAAGGTGGTGGAAAAAGTACATGTCATCAGTATAGTGCTATTGATTTTTCATTTGAGAGTAAGGATCTTTTTGGTAAAGATCAGCTTTATTTGTTGCCCATCAATTCTACGCAGGTAGCATTTAAGATTATGGGTGACTCTCAGGTCAGTCGTGGGGATTATTTTGGATCAGAGTGTATGGCACCTCAAAGTATTCCAGAAGCTTAGTTTGGTTGAGAAGAGATGGGATACTGGTCATTCTCTTATTTTGGTTGTAGTGAAATGGGATATTTGATCCAAAAAGTATCGCTGGTGAGGGATTATTGGTTGTTCAACTCATTCAAATTAGCCTCATGATGATGTGGCACCTTTGATTAGAGATAGAGTGTTTGGCACCAAAGTTGATGGGTTAGTCAGTTGAGCGTGGACCCATTCAAATTTATTTTCCCTTAGACCTATTAGGCATATGATTACAGATTTCACCATGATAAATGAGCCATTATTTCCTCATATTATACCCATTTCATTATGTGTATTGGGGTTTTCATACCTATTAATGATTATATGCCTTGATGAGTTCATATTGGTTATTGTGTGCCTTGTTATTAAATTCATAATTATATGACTACCCTCAGGGTTTATTTCTTTTAGTAGTAGATGAAGTAAATCTATATTGATATTTTCTCTCTATGGGTGTAATATTTGGGTTTGAGTCCAATTTATCTTTGAACATTGGCCTTATTGTGGCTCTTGAGTGGTACTTGCTATTGATGTTTATCCTGGTACTTTTTATTTATTATATTGATGTTTATATGTTGTGCTAGTGCTATGATTTTGTTGATATTATTAATCCTCACTGGGCAGCTGTTTAGACTAGTGCTATCTAGTTAAAATTCTATTCTTTGTGGTTTTTATTCGATGGCTTGAGCAGTTATAGTTTGATTTGATGATTTCTTCCTCATAGCGAGGCGAGGTTGATTGTTTTCCTATTTTGTTAGCTATGTTAGTTTGATTGTGGAGTCAGTTATAGTATCAAAGGTAAGTTGACCTTATGTGGTTCTATATAGTTTTAGAGTTGGCAATTTAGTTAGATTGATCGTTCTTAAGTTTGAGACTCTTAGACTTAACTCCTGGGTGGCAAAGGTTGTTGCATTGGCTATCCCTCTCTTTTTATCCCATTTTGAACTTGACTAAGTTTGGATCTATTCTTTATTTGTGGCTATTTCATCACCCAATAGTGGTTTTGATAATTATATCTAGATGTCTTGGATTTCTCTTTCAGATTTTTTAGGTTCATCTCCTTGTGATGGTTCGCCCTTATTATTAGTGTGGTGTTGGATGCTCATTTCTTGACATGATATAGTATTTTTGTCTAAAGTAGAGTTAGAGAGTTAGAGGAAGGTGGTCGTTCCTTTGATCGCTTCTTGAGTTACTTAATTTATTTTTGGCTTGGTGGCATTGGTGTTGGATTTTCAGATGATGTACTCAGCGTGAATAGCATACTTGAGTTGGATTCAGTATGGTTTCATTTTTATTTGATGGGATATCCTTAAGCAGATCATTCAGTGATAAGTAGTTGTGCTTTGTACACCAAGATTTTAGTTTCAATTATTATCCAGATCAGTTATAGTATTGGCATAGATTATATTCTAGGATTATCTCCATATGTGTGCCTAGATAGCGCCTTATGAGCTAAGTCCCATATTTATCGTGTGTGCTTTTACGGAATCAGCTTTAGTTCTTCGAGTTCTCTGTGATGAGATTACGCGGACAAGACTGAGGTGATTTTTCATCCTGGTTTGGAGTGGGTAGCAGGTGTGGAATGGTAAAGAAAGGTCATATTTGGATTTAGAGTCGGTGATATGACTCATGTCATGGGTTGGTTTTGGATTGGGTGAGCCTTTTTTATTTGTGTGGGTATTGAGATGGTATCAATGTGTTGTGGTTCATATTTGTATACAACAGCTTTTTAAGGTTCAGTTGGGGGCCAGTTGGTGGTTGAAGGGGATTTTTGGTTGTTTGGGAGTGAAGTGGGAGAGTTGGATAAAAAAGGGATGCATATGGAAAACTCCCTTAGAAGTGTTCTCTCTTCATGGAGGTTATCTAGGAAGTCATGCTCGGGGCATGTGAGCCCAGTACCTCATCCTTTTGCGCTTTTGAGATCTTTCTAACCATTGACTTTTGTGGGGTAAGTCCTTTTAGTAGGTGATATTAAAATGACCCTCCAGGATATTTTTCACATTTCCACTTATTTTCACTGTTAGAGCTTTCCCATAGCTACCCCAAGTCATTTATGACTTGCTGGGACTGACACTTTGGTTAGCAGGCAGTTCGTTTGGTTTTTAGAGCCAACTCTCTATTTAGAAGTCTTTGTTGGTTCCAAATTGCCACCGGGAAAAAATTTTAGTAAAAAGATCTTAGATGCAAATTCTAACAGCTCCAGCAGCTCTAAAATATCAATTTTAGGCTAGGTAGACCTTTGTTTCGATTCCTGAGGCATCCGGGCTCATTTTGACCTATTCTTTGAAAACTTTAAAAATTAAAAATATGAGTGTAGGACCCACATTTGGTTGAAATTACCTCGTATGGAAAATGTGACTTTTCTATTGCATCCAAGATGTCAAATTTAGTGTGGTTACATAGTTCATTTATGTATATCAAATTTCGAGTGAATCTCGGGAGCTTGCGTAAGATTTATTTATGTGATTATCGTCCGAATTAAGGTAAGATTTCATCCCTTTCTTGGTAAATTTTCTTGGTTCTTGATCGAATCCCCAGATATCTTAAGGGCTTGATTTTAGCCATAAATTAGCTTGATTTTCACT
>NW_025829801.1:1046093-1052573 GCF_002878395.1 Capsicum annuum | reverse complement strand
AGTACGAGTGGAAGTTTCTAAAGTCGCAACTTTCGGATACTTTCAAAATTTGATATTATCATTCCATCTCTTACGTTTAATTTTTAATTAGTGTATAAATTATTGAATATCTAATTTTATTATATTTGTGTTTTAAATTTTTTTAGTTTAATTTATATTATAGATAAATTAAGAAACCTCGCCACTAAAGATTTTAAAAAATTTTGTTTCAGAAGTGGTACTGGTAGCAAAAAGTAAATTACTAGCGGTAGAGGTACTTCAAGTAATAGATATACCCGTGTGTCTTCCCCTCCGGTACCGGTTGGTATACCTTTTGAGGAAGAAATAGGTGTAGGTGCTCACGATATGAATTATGTAGAAGCTCAGGAAAATTACGGAATAGAAGAAGAAAATGAAGTAGATGCGGTTAATTTACATGAAGATGATGAAAATATTGGTGAGACACCCGCAGTAGGAAATGCTAACATTAGATCCGAATCGGTTAATCTCTCTCCCTGTCCTCCCCGTGTCTCAAGAGCTCGTAAAACAACTAGTATTGTATGGCAATTTTCTGAACGTATATCAGATATTGAGGTGCAATACAGTATTTGTCAAAAAATATATAAGCATAAAAGAGGAGGCAAACAAGGGGGTACGAGTACGTTAACGAGACATATAGAGGATCTTTAAGAAAGAGAGTTACAAATTGCAAAAGGAGGCGAGGCCGTTGGTGGGCCCACACAAGCTAGAATAGACCCAACAACTGGTGATGTAATTAAGAAGTATACTAAATTGAGGGACCAAGAAGAAATAGCAAAAATGATAGTTGTAGGTTGTTTGCCTTTTAGTTTTCCTTCTTCTGATGTCTTTATTGATTATATTCAAGCAATTTATAATTCATGTTTAATGGTATTCCTAAAAGTACTTGTCAGTCTGATATTTTTAGACTTCATTCACAATATTATTTTTTTTATTTATCAACATTGTTAAAAAATATTCAAAGTACATTATCCCTAACTTCTGATCTTGGTCGTCCTGTAAATAAAAATAATTATTTAACCGTTACTTGTCACTGGATGGATAGTAATTTCGTGATGCAAAAATGTATTCTTACTTTTTGATATGATGAAGATCGTAAACATACTGAAGATTTTATTGCTGATTCGATTGTTAAAGTTGCAGAATTTATGGTATCGAAAATAAAATCTTATGTATTGCTTTTGATAATGCTTCTAACAACAAAACTGCTATAACAAAGTTAAAATCTAAGTTATCTCCGTCGTTACCTGAAATTTTTCATATTAAGTGTGCATGTCATATATATAATTTAATTGTAAATGATGGCCTTGAATTTTTTTAGATTTATATTGAAAAAATTCATCTTGCTATTTGTTTTATTCAAGGAAATAATCGAAAAAGAAAAATTAGAGAATTTAGAGTTAAATGTCAAAAAAATGGACTTGCACCAATATTGATGCCTGAGTAAATTGATATTAGATGGAATTCTACGTATGATTTTTTAAAAACTTGTTATAAATATAGAGTTCCTATTACACTAGCTTTTAACCAACATTGTGGTTCATTTGCTGATTCTGCGGATTGCATGCTACATGATTCTGATTGGGTTGTACTTAATGATCTTGTTAAGTTTTAAGAAAAATTTTATATAGCTAGGTTGAATTTTTTGGTGCTTATTATCCTACTGTTTGTAATTTTTTGGCATATATAGCCGATATTTATGGTTTGCTCAAAAAATATAAAAATAAATAAGGTTATAAAGAAGTTGTTGATGCCATGTTTACTAAATTTTAAAAAAAATCCCGATTTTTCCTATTTACTTGGTTGGTGCTAGCTAAATTCGTGCATGAAATATAATACCAAGTGCCACTTTAGTACTCTTATTTATGCTAACTTAGAAATAAATACTAACAATGATTCTGAACAAGTACAACATGATTTGCGGACAGCTATGGCTGATGCGAATGCTTACATAGATAAATTATATAACCACTATGTTGATTTAGTTGATTTAGTTGTACCGACACATATCACTCCAACTGTCGCTCCTCATCCTCCCGAGGAGCCATTATATTCTAAAAGGCCGGCACATAGTGATTTTTCTGATTCCTTTTATGATTTACCTTGTTGGAACAGTGTGGATAAGAGAGCTTACACATCAACTTATCGGGAAGAGCTTAAGTATTATCTTCGATAGTCGTCAGAGGGTCGTAGATGACGGGTCAATACGTTGGATTGGTGGAGGAGTAATGAAACACAATATCCTGTGCTTTCAAGATTAGCCAGAGATATCTTGAATGTTTCAATGTCAACCGTTCCATCAGAGAGTGCTTTTAGTCAGGGACGACAGGAACTTGGAGACAACCAACACTCATTGGGAAGAAATGCAATAAATGTTCTAGTTTGCCTATTAAAGCGGGAAGAAGAAATCAAGGAATGAAAGCGGAACCGAACGACGAGCAGAAACTTGAAGTAATTATGACTTCACGGGAGAACTCAGCAGAATCAAGTCCAATGCATTGTTTTGCCCCCGTTGACTTTGACTATCCTATGCAAGTTCCCGTTAACATTAAAATGAATGGGTTGGAAAAAATGATGCATAATTTGTAGATTTTTCATTCATGTAAATTATAAAGTTTGGATCATTTTGTAATCAATAAAATTCAACATTCATTCACTCCTTAATACTTACTTTTAATTTTTTTTCATTTAATGATTTAAATTGAATTTCTAGTTTAAATTAAAAACTTACTTTTAATATATTATTTATTTACTATCAAGTATTATTAATTTATTATATTAAGAAGCATATGTTTTGTATATTTGTGTATATATATCTTCTATAGATATGTATATTTAATGTATACATGTGTATATGTTTTATAAATTAGTATATAACTATATATATTGTAGTGTGTATATATATATATATATATATTGTTGTATATGTTTTATTTAAAGTAGTATATAAATATTGAATGGTGAGTATATATGTGTATATATTTTTCTATAATCGTATATATTTAATATATACATCTGTATATATGTTTTATAAATTAGTATATAACTATATATATATATATATATATATATATATATATATATATATATATATTGTAGTACATATTTTATTTAAAGTAGTACATATAGTCGTATATATTGAATGTTACGAATATATGTGGAATTGTGTATATGTGTATATATTTTTAAAATTCTAATGTAGTATATATTATATATATAGTGTATATATATATTGTTTAACGTATTTAAAATGTATATAGGTGGACATATATAGTGTACATTGAAAAAAACTTTATTTTTAATTTTGACCGAATTTGATCGAATTTTTAACCGGGTATGATCGAGTTTAGGCGGGTTTGATCGAGTTGGGTTAAGTAGATCGGGTTAGGGTTATTTTTAAAAATTTTACTGTTAAACCCGGACCTGGCCCAGCCCACTTAACACCTTTACCTTAGAGTACCTGTTAGACGAGGAATTTCTCACAGCTTGTCCTTACCAGTGGCGCGGTTTTGACACCCTTCCAACTGGGGTTACAAGTTAAACCCCAAATCTATTTAGAAAAAGAGGCATGTCGGTTAGATGAATTCTCCCACAATTTCAGTTACAGAATCAGGACTGTTAGACACAGTCACCCAGTTTCAGTAATAGAACTTACATAGTTCTACAGAACCTAGGACTGTCAGATACAGTCACTCAGCTCAGTACAAAACTCAGCTAGTACCATCAGAACCTAGACCGTCAGACATAGTCGCCCAGTATCAGTTATATCAATTATCAGTAACTCATGCTATCAGTATTCAGACTCAGTAGTCAGTAGTACTCACGAATCCAGTTACAGTTACACACTCATGTATGTATTCTCATGATTATGTTATACAGTCAGTTAGCATTGTTCATGCATATGAACCCTTTGCATTTAGCCTACCTCACTTGCATACCAGTACATTCAATTGTACTGGCGCATTTGCCTTATGGTATTTTTATACCATAGGTTCAGAAGCACGAGCTTCAGAGCATCAGTAGCATTCCATTTTCAGCAGTCAGAGTCAGCAGTGATTCCTCATCATTCGAGGATGTTATGATTTGATTATTTCATATCTTTAGTACTTAGTTATTTCAGCAGTTAGAGTTAGTTGGGGACATGTCCCATCAACTCTTTATTCAGAAAGTCTAGAGGCTCTCAGACTGTAGCATGTTCATAGTTATTTCAGTTGTTTTGGTAATGATGTACCGCATTTCCAGATGTTATGTTTTATCATATATTTGAACCTTATGGCCTTTCAGCCTTTAATTCTGCGTTTTTACATCATATTATGCAGTGCTCAGTTACAGATATCAGTCATGGGTTAGCTTGTGATCCTTCAGGATTATGAGCACCATGTAGCATTTCGGGTATCAGATTCGGAGCGTTACAAGTATAAGCCACACCATCTGCGCAGAAAGAGTGAAACACAACTCAGAACACAAGGTATAAAAGAATTCGCACGATAAGAAATAAAATGAGGAAGGTTTCCTAAAGACGTCCTATAGCCTCTCGAAGATAGATACGAACGTCTACATATCGATCCACGGGACTCTATTAAATATCCCGTTATTACACTGTTGAGACCAATGAAACCCGGCTGCTCTGATACCAAATCGATACAAAGAGAAAAAGACAGAAATATCTCAAGGTAAGGCTTCTAGAACGAAGATGAACTATACAAGTAATCATAATAATGTGGAAAGAACTTATTCAAAATACCAATCATATCCAAAACTAGGTGTCAATAGTGTAAGAACTACTAATACAATCCAAGAGTCAAATTCATCAGAAAAATAACCACAAAGGAATAATATCTATCTCTGAATACTAATAAAGACATAACTACTATAGAAAGATAGAGGTGAACTTCGGATATGTAAATGTCTAACCGCTACCTTGGAAGCTCCAATAACTGCCCGAGTTAATCAAGCTGAGGCGCACTCGAGCTAGGACCTGCACCGGAAGGGCGCAGTAGGCATGAGTATGTTCCACTTATACTCGGTAGGTATCATAGGCTAACCAAGCAAAGTAGTAAATAAACCATACAAAATATAAACTAACGGCACGTCGCTTGCAATCAAAAAATGTCCCACAACGGTAGCCCACACCGCTTGCACTAAAAGTTCTAATATATCACATATATTGCAACAACAATTAAGATAGAACACAAGTATGCATTATATCTTATATAAGTAGAACAAGAGGGAACATGCATATACAAGATCATCAAATACAAGTAAAAGAAGATAAGATAATTACATAAATAGAAAGTTAATATGGCAATACAACACAATATAAACGCAATAAAGTAAATGCAATGTATATGATGATGATGATGATGCACGAGGTCGTCGCACAACCTCTAGATCGTCCCATAATCCCCGTATACACCTACGGAGAGAAGCCTCCAAACGCAGGACCTATGGGGGGGTCGTCAACCCGTATACAATCCATATATCTAATATCTCCTTTCTGGAACATCCCTCGAAAAGGTGTTATTAGGCATTGCCAATGTTACTCAGATTTTGTCACGGTGGTACCAATATTAGTATGATGTAATGCTCACAACCATTCACATTGAGTATTTCCACAACCAACCACATGATATATTTTCACAACCAACCACATGACATATTTCCACAACCAACCACAATGATACATTTTCACAATCATATGAGTCAATATCCACTCGTTATTTTCATTTTATTCATGAATTTCCACATGTCTCATATGTCAATGAAGTATGAATATAATCGCAATATACCAATGGTGCCAGATTAAGCATTTTAACAACCCAATACAATTATTCACATGTATTTAAGGTTATCAATATCACATAGGACCCCACACGGTCGCACATATCACATAATATCTTAATTCTAATAATTACATCACATATAGGCCCTCACACGAGTACAACACATAGATAGACATTTTTCATGATTATTTCTCACTCTTAACATGCATTTTGTATCATCATTTACTACTCAACACAGTTTGAAAGAATCAAGCCATAATCTACCTCAAAAGCCGAAATCGATCCGCTACATTTCTAACTGACGACCTTACTTTTCACGAACAATATCTAACTCCACTAAAAATATCAAATATAAAATCTATGCATCAAAATAAAACCAACGATACCAATATTAACTACTTTTGATTCAGGATCAAAACGAACCTCCGGAATGGATTTCTGAAAAAGAAGGAAAAAATTGAAATTTTACTTCAAAAACATGTTCCTCATATTCTTAGGGATCTACAGCTGAAAACCCAAGTTAAATCGAGTAAAAAATAAGGTTCAAATCGAAGAAAAACCATTTTTGAGCTTTATCGGGTAAATTCTTTGAAATTCAAGTTAAAATCAAGAATCGAAATTGTTTTTAAAGGTTAAATTGATCAAAAACTACTAATTATTAGGTAAAAATATTATTCAA
>NW_025829801.1:1036042-1043093 GCF_002878395.1 Capsicum annuum | reverse complement strand
AAAATATCCTTTATAAATACGATTAAAGGATGTGAAATTTTTTTTGGCAACAATTGTGCCTTTAATCATACTAATGCATACATTAAAAGCCCTTGCATTATTAATATCATAAATTTTCATGTATTAGTAATACACACCTTCATACTAAATAGAGTGTATAACCGATGTAAAGTATAAACATTAGTTATACATATGATGAAAAAATGTAACAAACAAGATATTAATAATACACAAAGTTAATATATACATTATTTTTTCTAATACATTCTATCAAACGACCCCTAAATGTATAGACGGTTTTTAAATGATCAGCTAATAATTTGGATGAAATGAAGCTCCATCAACATTGTAAATCTTTTTTTATTTTATTTAAAGATAATATTTAGTCGTAAAAATTCTTAATATTATTTGTAATTGTATTTGAATTTTTTTTTTTTAAAAACTTAAAAATGTGTTTTCACTTTTTCCCATTTCATTTTTTTGATCACTGTAACTATTTATTTATTTTGTCCTAAATTTTTTATTTTATAAAACCCACCTCATTTAGGAAAAAAAAAAAGTAGACAATATTTAGATAGAATCATACAAAGCTGGAGGAAGAAAAATCATGCAATTGAGTTCCTAAATTATAACCTAACAATATCATTAATGCTCAACAACTTGATTATTCTTTTTCATCTTTCTTCTAAGAACGATTTTATCAAAAATAATGATTTTGTTGGTACTTTCTCTCCCCCAATAATAATGGCTCTACAAGTTAGGAATATATTTCTTTTATTGCTAATATTAAATATTTGAATAATAGTGCATGGATAAATAATTGGTGAACATTATCACTATTATATACGTTACTAGATATTAAGGAGGCTGTGCTAGCATGAACCCAATATATATTACTTTTTATCTCAGTTTATGTGATAATTTATATAGTAAATCATAGTATTTTTTAATTATTTTTGTTGATTTTTTAAGTTGTTAACTATTGTAATTTATAATACTTTATGTGTTTTCAAATAATTTATATTACTCTCCTTGTCCCAACTTTTGTGGTGTTGATAAAGTTTTGAGAGTCGATTATTTTTTTTTAAATATTTGAAGTTGCTAATTATTGTGATTTATAATATTTTTTCTTTTGTTCTAATTTAGGTGGCATTGATATAATTTCGAGAGTCAACCAAATTTTTTATGTCTTTTAAATATTTTAAGTTGTTGATTATTGTAATTTATAGTACTTTTTACATATTTTTTTTTTAAATATGAGCCGATTAAAAAGAAAAGTAAGATAAACAAATTAAAACGGTAAAAAAACAAAAAGGAGGCAAAGGTAGCGAATGAAATTGTGTCAAAGCAGACATGTTGACCTGCTGCCTGCTTTGACCCAAGTTCATTGACCCTTTGCCTTTTATAAGTAAGTAGAAAATATATAACTGTTTTATTATATTAAATTAGTTCTCTAACTGTATTGGGACCTTGAATTAAAAGAGACAACCTAGTTACTCAATTAGGTGAGAGTCCTTCAAGTTTTAAAAATTAGGTGGAAGGAATAATTTTTTTTCAACTTTTTTTAAAAAGATTTTCGCTCCAACAAATAAAAAGGTTGTCTCAACAACTATAGAAGTTGTCTCAACAACTATCAAAGTTGTTCGACAACTTTGCAAGGTTGTTCAAAAACTATCAAAGTTGTTCGACAACTTCGCAAAGTTGTTCGACAACTTCGCAAAGTTATTCGATAACTTCGCAAAGTTGTTCGACAACTTCGCAAAGTTGTTCAACAACTGTGCAAAGTTGTTGGGCAACTTTAATAGTTGTTGAGACAAATATTGCAGTTATCGAACAACTATCCCAGTTTTTTAAGCGACTTTATCTTTTTTTAAATAATATTGTGGTCTCCACTTGTCCCCCTTTTTTAAGTAAAGACTTGGGAGGTCTTTCAAATAATTTTTCTCAACCGTATTGGTACAAGTTGGATAAAGTGGAGGCTCGCCTCGGGAGTGTTGTGTGATAAGAAGGTGCACTCTAAGCCTAAAGGCAAATTCTATAGAGTGATAGTCTGTTCGGCCATGTTGTATAGAGCAGAGTGTTGGCCAGTTAGGAACTCCCACATTCAAAAATTGAATATGGCAGAAATGAGAACACTGTATTGGATGTGTGGACTAATTAGAGGGGATAGAGTTAGGAATGAGACTATCTGGGAGAAGGTAAGAGTGGTTTCGTTGGAGGACAAAGATGCAGAAAGTGAGGCTGAGATGGTTTGGGTATGTGATGAGAAGGGGCACGGATGCCTCAGTTCGTAGGTGTGAGAGGCTAGCTTTGGATGGTTTCAGGAGGGGTAGAGATAGACCGAAAAAATAATGAAGGGAGGTAATTAGACATGACATGGAGCAGTTACAACTTACTGAGGAAATTTCCCTAGATATGAAGGTATGAAGGCCGCGGATTAGGCTAGAAGACTAGTGTGAGTGGATGAGTCATAACAGGTAGGGAGGAGAGCTTTAGTGTAGTCGGGATAGTAATCCTAGGACTGTATCTATAGGTAGGAGCTGCTAGTTAGAAGATTTTGGGTATGGGGGTGGCTTTGGTTTGTGAGTGTTTGATATTACTGTATAGGTGTCTTATTTCGTATTTCTGCTATTCCATCCATCCAGTTTCATTACGATTTTGTTTACTATTTTTTGTCTTGAGATGGGGGTCTATCGGAAACAACCTCTCTATTTCTTCAGAAGTATGATAACACTCAACTTACACCTCAAATTAGTGTAAGACGGTCGTCGTCAATATATTTACCCAACTTTGGAGTCGGGGTTGAATCCATAGGGAACAATGTGAGTGACGATTAAGGTAATTTGAAGCTATAGCTACAAGTTCAATTCAAACAAATGGTACGAAAATATAAAATTAAGATGGGGGTTTTGAAAGTATCAAGTAATGTTGTCACTTCAATATTAATGTTTGTAATCAATATAAATGGGAAACCAGAGCTATGTTCACCAAGGGTTTCGGGAATTGACAGATACTAGGTAATGCCAGAGATTATCGGAATGATTAGAATAGCAGAATATCCCTGACGATTATACTATCTGACTTATCTCTCGACCTCACCAGATAATTTATTATCTATTTCTCTCAAACTTAGATAACTTATCTATTTACAATAGGATGTTATCTCAGGTAGATTAATCCAGTTATGGCATTAATCATTAAACATAAGGTTGGTAGCTTCCGAGTCCCTGTTGATAATTCACGTCCTCTAGTCTATTTCTCTGTTAGAAGCAAATAAAACCTAAGGCATAACCTAATGTTTGCAACCACTAGATTTCAGTTAAAACCACAGAATTTCAAGATGTTCTACTATTCCTTGAATCCGTTAAACACCTAGCATAATATCAAACCCTAATCCTTGGATCCCATAACCTCGGCTAATGGAATTAGCCGCTTATGATTTGATGAAAGAAATCACAAGTTGAATTCACGATGATAAAAATAACTTACGATTAGATGGAAAACAACAAGTAGTTTCTTCGATTGAATCACAAGGTAGAAACCCAAAAATAGTTGATAAAAACAAGAAGAATAATTTGAGTAAGAGAGCAATGTTACGTGCCTCTCTTCCCTAGGTTAATTGTCTAATAGATGAATTATGAATCCTCCCTTTTAAAATCCCTAAAAGATGCTATTTGTACTAAAGCCTAATTAAAGTAATAAAATAACAAAATCACACCTGGGCTCAGATTTAGGTGACGCCATATTGGTGTTGGTCGTCAGGCTTCTGACGGTGTCTCAGATATTTCGTTAGAAGTCATGCCATATTGACGTGTTCTGCCTCACTCTGACAATGTCCTATGACGACTTAGCACACTTGTGACAGCATGTAGCAAATGTCGTCAGACCTTCAGCTTATTTCACCATGTTCTTCCTCACTTGACGGCATCTTCTGATGGCTTACCACACTTGTGATGACATATTGCGAATGTCGTCACCTTCATCCAGCAACTCTTCTTCACTGTTCTTCCTGACGTCCTTTTCTGGTAGCTTACCACATCTCTGACGGCTTGCAAGAAATGCCGTCAGACTCATATCAGCTCACTTGTACCAGATTTTACTCTTTTGCTCCATTGTTATTTATTTCCATGCATCTTGACTTTCCTACAAAATCTTAAGAAATAACATCAAAAACACCAATAATTACTTAAGAACTTACAATTATTTCAAGTTAAAAAGTCTTAAATGTGCTACAAAAATCTAGCACATCAACACCCTCAACTTAAAATAATTGCTTGTCCTCAAGCAACTACATAACATCGTAATACGATGCTTAACCAAGAGACACATAAGATACCTATCATAGTTGATTGTCAAATTTAGCTCAAAACTCATGCCACTCTCCACGTTCAATTACTTATAAATCCAATTGTGCATATCAATGAAGATTAACAATGTGACCCAAAAGAATCAAGATATGGCATCAATTCAGCAACAATAACCATGTATATGTATAAGTTACACTACCCAAATAAGTAAATAACTAGCAATGAAACCGATATGCCCTTACAACAAATAAGTCCCTCCTCACTCATATATGGACTCAAACATGTCAATACGGGGACGGTCAAGAGACACTCACTCTCAGGAAGAAATTCCAATCAATGCATGTCAAATACCATATGCTTTCCCTTATTCTCATTACCAAGGTGTCTAGACAGGTAAGTTAGGATCACTATAGGTCTTTTCTTCGACTTGTAATATAGGCTAAGGGCTGGTATGATATTTAATGGCATTTAGAGTGACTAATCCTCCTTGGAACTACCTTAACTTTTAGGGTTCACTTATTAACCTTTTTCTTTTTTTTCTCCTTTTCTTGATCACACATTATTCAGGATGGATGTGGCTTTTCTTTTTCATTCTTTTTCTTTTCTTATTCTCCTTTCACACCACCCAGCTTTTTATTCTTTTTCACTTATTCTTTTCCTTTTATTCTACCTTTCTTCATACTCAGTTTTCATCACGCACCCCTATGATAGCCACCCTCAACTTAGGTTGTTTACCTAAGTCTAGGTGCACAGTGTCCAAGGATGAACAGGGCCATTTATTATGATCTAAACGGGAAGGTGATAGGTGTCATCGAAAGAAATGGTCAATTCAGGCTCAAAATAGGGATCAAGAGATATCATGCATACAGGGAAGGTCATTTAGGCAAAAAGTGACTTAAAAAATCAAAACGGCCTATGATCCTTTCCTAACCCCTATCTTTCAACCAAGATAAGACTAACCGGGAAAGTTCTGGATTTAACACACAAAGGGAACTAAGTAGTATCTCACACACACATGGCACAAAGGTCATGCAATTTTTTAGCAGAGGATATCATGTCAGTAGTACTAATGCCATAACAAGATGCACAGTGGTCACACATAAATGTATATCACACAGTTATAAAATAGACCAACGGAGGGGTGTTTATCAGTCTAAAAAATCAATAAAAATATGTCAACTGCTCTAGATACTTATTTTTCTTCAGTTAACCACAACACATCACAAAACAAACACAGTATGCCTAAACATGCTGGCTCTACTAGGAATAAGACTCTGGGGAAAAGAGGCACGTCAACAAAAACCCTAGGAGGACATCAACTCTCACAAGTAGCCCCACCCTCAACTTAATATCATGCATTATTCCCAACACATCAAATCAAAACAAGAGAGTTAGAAATATACCTGTGGCACCATAGGTGCGAAGATCTGATATCAATCACGTAATACGAATACAAATAACAGATTACCTTGGGTTGCCTCCCAAGAAGCGCCTAGTTTAACATCGCGGCACGACCCAACTCAGCTTTTTCCTCCACCTTGAGGATGTGAATTTCACCCCCAACTTAGAGTCCATCTTCTTGCCTTGCTTATAGGGAGGTGGTACAAAGATTAAGAAGTCGAGTAATGAATGATGCACGGTAAAAAAATCGACCTTAAAGTGAGGTGTGTTTTTATGTTGTTTATCAAGTGTAAAATAAAGAATATAGAATTCTTGTTCCTCATCGTCACAGTCTTCCACTAGTTAAGATGATTCCACAGACAAGATATCATCTAAACTTAATATGGAAAAATACTTTGAGTGTGGCCCAACAAATCCTACTTCAAAATTTACACTATCCTCTACACACTCACTTTTATTCATCTTCTCAATATTTTTACTTTAAATTGGGCTAGAGTCTTCATAAGAGATTGACTTGGCTTTGTATTTTTCCTCTAGCACCGTTCCCTTAATCTTGGAATCATCCCTCTTGGTTGGCTCGGTTGGTTGGGAAATCTCCAAGGGTTGATCAACATTAAGCTCATCATTAGTATAGGAATCTTGCTTTTCATCGTCACACTCTTCCATTATTTTAAATGATTCCACAAACAAGATATCATCTAGACATAATGTAGAAAAATATTTTGGATGATTGACCTCGATATCCATCTCTTCTATTCTTTCTCTTGCTTCATTAAATGCCCTAATGTCTTGAGGTATGTCATATATGGTATCGTTCGTTGTGTCTATACGATCCAACATTAGTTGAAGCATAGCTTCAATGTCACTCTTTCCAGTGCTTCGTTCTTCCTTTTCTTAACCATAAGACCTGTCATACTCATAAGAAAAACTAGAACCTGGGTTAGCGCAATAGGGGGAAGGGGCATTTGGGCAATCACTCGAATGTCCCTCTTGACCACCACATAAAGAACAATTATACTCCCGGTAGGATGGAGATGGTGCACACATCTTTCTCTGGAGAGCATATCTACAATCTTGCCAAAAGTGGGGTCCATCACAATATGAACATAGATCATCCCGATAAGATTTTCAACCATCAAACTTACATTCATTCCATGATGCCATAGTAAGAAATAAACAAAAATAAAGAAAATCTACCTAACAAAAGAACAAAGGAAATCACAACAAATATTTACAAGTTTGAATTCAAGCATGTAAGCTAAGATTCCAAACTAACTCAATACGCCAAATTGTTCCTCAGCAACGGTGCCATTTTTGATAACGCTCAATTTACACCTCAAATT
>NW_025829801.1:1032271-1035942 GCF_002878395.1 Capsicum annuum | reverse complement strand
AGATTTTCAACCATCAAACTTACATTCATTCCATGATGCCATAGTAAGAAATAAACAAAAATAAAGAAAATCTACCTAACAAAAGAACAAAGGAAATCACAACAAATATTTACAAGTTTGAATTCAAGCATGTAAGCTAAGATTCCAAACTAACTCAATACGCCAAATTGTTCTTCAGCAACGGTGCCATTTTTGATAACGCTCAATTTACACCTCAAATTAGTGTAAGGCAATCGTCGTTAATATATTTACCTAACTTTAGAGTAGGGGTCGAATCCGCAGGGAACAATGTGAGTGATGATTAAGCTAATTTAAAGCTATAGCTACAAGTTCAATTCAAACAAATGGTACAAAAATATAAAATTAAGATGGGGGTTTTGAAAGTATCAAGTAACGTTGTCACTTTAATATTAATGTTTGTAATCAATATAAATAGAAAACCAAAGCTATGTTCACCAAGGGTTTCGGGAATTGACAGATACTAGGTAATGCCAGAGATTCTCAGAATGATTAAAACAACAGAATATCCCTGACGATTATACTATCTGACTTATCTTTCGACCTCACCAGATAATTTATTATCTAATTCTCTCAAACTTAGATAACTTATCTATTTCCATTAGGATGTTATCTCAGGTAGATTAATCCAGTAACGACATTAATCATTAATCCAGTAACGACATTAATCATTAAATAGAAGGTCGGTAGCTTCTGAGTCCCTGTTGATAATTCATGTCCTCTAGTCTATTTCTCCGTTAGAAGCAAATAAAACCTAAGGCATAACCTAATGTTTGCAACCACTAGATTTTAGTTAAAACCACAGAATTTCATGATGTTCTACTACTCCTTGAATCTGTTAAACACCTAACATCGTATCAAATCCTAATCCTTGGATCCCATAACCTTGGATAATGGAATTACCCGCTTATGATTTGATGAAAAAATCACAAGTTGAATTCATGATGATAAGGATAACTTACGATTAGATGGAAAACAAAAGTAGTTTCTTCGATTGAATCACAAGGTAGAAACCCAAAAATAGTTGATAAAAACAAGAAGAATAATTTGAGTAAGAGAGCAGTGTTACGTACCTCTCTTTCCTAGGTTAATTGTCTGATAGATGAATTATGAACCCCTCCTTAAAAACCCTAAAAGATGCTATTTATACTAAAGCCTAATTAAGGTAATAAAATAACAAAATCACAGCTAGGCTCTGATTTAGGTGACTCCATATTGGTGTTGGTCGTCAGGCTTCTGACGGCGTCTCAGATATGTCGTCAGAAGTCATGCTATCTTGACCTGTTCTGCCTTACTCTGACGATGTCCTATGACGGCTTACCATACTTGTGATGGCGTGTAGCAAATGTCGTCAGACCTTCATCTTATTTCACCATGTTCTGCCTCACTTGACAACATCTTCTGACGGCTTACCACACTTGTGATGACATATTACGAATGTCGTCACCTTCATCCAAAAAATATTCTTCACTTTTATTCCTGATGCCTTTTTTTGGTAGCTTACTACATCTCTGACGGCTTGCAAGAAATGCCGTCAGACTTATATCAGCTCACTTATACCAGATTTTACTCTTTTGCTCCATTGTTATTTATTTCCATGCATCTTGACTTTCCTATAAAATCTTAAGAAATAACATCAAAAACACCAATAATTACTTAAGAACTTACAATTATTTCAAGTTAAAAAGTCTTAAATGTTCTAGAAAATCTAGGACATCAAAGTAGCGATATGGATTGCGTACATTTTACCCTTCTCAGACCCCACTTTGTGGGAATATATTGGGTTTGTTGTTGTAGTTTTTAATAAATATATTATAAAGAATACATGTAATAATGCTCGTGGTTGTTTCTAATTCTTGCATAGTTTAAATATTTTATCGCTTTTTGTAGCTTCAGTATTGTTTGTAGTTTGTGGGGTGGGTGACATAGTTCTCGAGGTGGTTGGATGGGTTTTGGATAGATTTTTTGAATTTTGGAGGGTTGAAAAGTTGATATGTTTGACCAAATTCAATATGTGAGGAAGCTGAGTTTGGAATAAAAATTCAACACTTTCATTAGGTGATTTTTGATTGGTTAGACCTTTGGTTCGGTTCCCTAGACATTCAAATGGGTTTTGAGTTGTTTGTTGGAAATTTTAAACTTTAGAACTTAAGATTTAACTTAAGTCAATCTTTGGTCAAGATGACCTCTGATTGATATTTTAATGATTTCAATTGGCCCGTAATGTCGTTTCTAATCTTTAGCATATTTGATTTGTGTTTATCGGGTTCTGTATGAATTTTGAGAATTCGTTCAGCGATTTTTGAAAGTTTCTTGTTTGATGGTTTTCAATTTTGTTGGTATATGCATTTATTTTATTTGTATTCATGAGCCTTTCATCACTTTCTCGAAGAAGGAACAAAGTTGTGATGGAGGGCCTATGATCGCGACTATAATGATCCTCTAGGTCATTATCTTGATTTACACATATTTTTTGGCACTTTGATCCTCCCCACAGCAACTACAGATCATTTATGACTTATAAAAACTATCGGTTTGGTTATCGGATAATTATTTTGGGTTTTTGGCTCATTTCCCTATTTTAGAGCTTTCACTGTTTAAGATTTGATATTGGACAAAAACTCCTAGTAGATGACCTCGGACGATAATTTCGATAGCGCTGTCAGTTCTGGAACATTGATTTTAGGATAGGGGGACCCTTGGTTCAGGTCCCGAGACTTCTGAACTTGTTTTGGACTATTGTACAGATTATATAAAAAATGAAACTATAGGTGTGAGCCCTACATTTAGTCAAAACTATGTCGAATGAAAGTTTTGATTGTTTCATTGAGTCCAAAACGTCGAATTTGATTTGGTATCATAGTTTGTTTTCGTGCATGGGGTTTTGAACGAATCTCGAGCATTCGATCGGAGTCAATTTTGGACTTCATCAGGTTGTTGGAGCAACCGCTTAAGGGTATTTGCTTTAGCAACCAATGTCAGCTTAAGCAGATATCTCTTAAGTAGCCTAGGCATTGCTTAAGTGATAATCGTGCCTGTTGTG
Organism: Capsicum annuum; assembly: GCF_002878395.1. NCBI lineage: Eukaryota > Viridiplantae > Streptophyta > Magnoliopsida > Solanales > Solanaceae > Capsicum > Capsicum annuum. The sequence continues at coordinate 1,032,881 of NW_025829801.1, read as the reverse complement.
CCTGATTGCTTAAGCGATCGAGGAGCTGCTTGAGCGGCTGTCACTTGTGCGACTGGGTGACCACTTAAGCTGCACTTCGGGCATTTTAAATTTTCTTCCTATACCCGATCCTCCACCATTTCTTTCACCATTTTCACATCAATTTGAGAGCTCAAAGTGAGGGAAAAGGGGGAAATCACCCATTGAAGCTAAGGTAATCTGACCTGACATTCCTTGGTCATTTCCCATTAATTTTTACTTCAATTTCCATCCAAATTCATGGTAAATTCTTAGATTTAGGTCTTGAAATTCCTAAACTTTAAGGGTTGATTTGAGACCCTATATGCGCTCCATTTATGCTCAACTTTTGAGCACACATTCCTTTTCCTTTGAGGGACCCCATGACAAATTTAGTTTTGGATTCCGTTTGCGGGATCCGCGGGCCCATTCTTGGCTTAAATTTTGATCAGACCCTTAATATAGAAATATGGACCTCGTTTTCCTCCTAATGACACATAGATTATTATTTTGATAGAGTGACAGTATTTTAGGATCATGGAACAAAAACAAATGAATTATGCACGATTCAAGAAATTGCGGTCTGGCATCGAGGTAGGTTTCTATCTACTCT
>NW_025829801.1:1023893-1029271 GCF_002878395.1 Capsicum annuum | reverse complement strand
AGTGAAAATCAAGCTAATTTATGGCTAAAATCAAGCCCTTAAGATATTTGGGGATTTGATCAAGAATCAAGAAAATTTACCAAGAAAGGGATGAAATCTTACCTTAATTCGGACGATAATCACATAAATAAATCTTACGCAAGCTCCCGAGTTTCCCACAAGACTCAATTTTGAGTTATCACACTAATTAGGCCTTTTACCCTCATGAGATGGGTGAGAAATGGGCAATTCGCTACCTAAGGGGTCATTTATACCCCTTCCAAGTAATCAAGTGTTGAAATTGCGCACCCTGGTGTGAAATTACACCGTATGGCTGCAGGAGAAGATGACGCAACCACCACCACCCTTAGTGCAATCGCACTATCTCCTCTACACACCATGTGCGATCGCCGACACCAGATATCAATTGAAACTTGGAAATTTTCTAAGTTTCCGCTGATGCCTTGGGATTCACTCGAAATTTGATATACATAAATGAACTATGTAACCACACTAAATTTGACATCTTGGATGCAATAGAAAAGTCATATTTTCCATACGAGGTCATTTCAACCAAATGTGGGTCCTACACTCATATATTTAATTTTTAAAGTTTTCAAAGAATAGGTCGAAATGAGCCCGGATGCCTCAGGAACCGAAACAAAGGTCTACCTAGCCTAAAATTGATATTCTAGAGCTGCTGGAGCTGTTAGAATTTGCATCTAAGATCTTTTTACTAAAATTTTTTCCCGGTGGCTATTTGGAACCAACAAAGACTTCTAAACAGAGAGTTGACTCTAAAAACCAAACGAACTGCCTGCTAACCGAAGTGTCAGTCCCAGCAAGTCATAAATGACTTGGGGCAGCTATGGGAAAGCTCTAACAATGAAAATAAGTGGAGATGTGAAAAATATCCTGGAGGGTCATTTTAATATCACCTACTAAAAGGACTTACTCCACAAAATTCAATGGTTAGAAAGATCTCAAAAGCGCAAAAGGATGAGGTACTGGGCTCACATGCCCCGAGCATGACTTCCTAGATAACCTCCATGAAGAGAGAACACTTCTAAGGGAGTTTTCCATATGCATCCCTTTTTCATCCATCTCTCCCACTTCACTCCCAAACAACCAAAACTCCACTTCAACCACCAACTGGCCTCCAACTGAACCTTAAAAAGCTGTTGTATACAAATATGAACCACAACACATTGATACCATCTCAATACCCACACAAATAAAAAAGGCTCACCCAATCCAAAACCAACCCATGACATGAGTCATACCACCGACTCTAAATCCAAATATGACCTTTCTTTACCATTCCACACGTACTACCCACTCCAAACCAGGATGAAAAATCACCTCAGTCCTGTCCGCGCAATCTCATCACAGAGAACTCAAAGAACTAAAGCTGATTCCTTAAAAGCACACACGATAAATATAGGACTTAACTCATAAGGCGCTATCTAGGCACACATATGGAGATAATCCTAGAATATAATCTATGCTAATACTATAACTGGTCTGGATGATAATTGAAACTAAAATCTTGGTGTACAAAGCACAACTACTCATCACAGAATGATCTGCTTCAGGATATCCCATCAAATAAGAATGAAACCATACTGAATCCAACTCAAGTATGCTATTCACGCTGAGTACATCATCTGAAAATCCAACACCAATGTTACCAACCCAGAAATAAATCAAGTAACTCAAGAAGCGATCAAAGGAACGACCACCTTCCTCTAACTCTCTAACTCTACTTTAGACAAAAATACTATATCATGTCAAGAAATGAGCATCCAACACCACACTAATAATAAGGGAGAACCATCACAAGGTGATGAACCTAAAAAATCTGAAAGAGAAATCCAAGACATCTAGATATAAATATCAAAACCACTATTGGGTGATGAAATAGCCACAAATAAAGAATAGATCCAAACTTAGTCAAGCTCAAAATGGGCTAAAAAGAGAGGGATAGCCAATGCAACAACCTTTGCCACCCAGGAGTTAAGTCTAAGGGTCTCAAACTTAAGAACGATCAATATAACTAAATTGCCAACTCTAAAACTATACAGAACCACATAAGGTCAACTTACCTTTGATACTATAACTGACTCCACAATCAAACTAACATAGCTAACAAAATAGGAAAACAATCAACCTCGCCTCACTATAAGGAAGAAATCATCAAATCAAACTATAACTGCTCAAGCCATCGAATAAGAACCACAAAGAATAGAATTTTAACTAGATAGCACTAGTCTAAACAGCTGCCCAGTGAGGATTAATAATATCAACAAAATGATAGCACTAGCACAACAATATAAACATTAATATAATAAATAAAAAGTACCAGGATAAACATCAATAGCAAGTACCACTCAAGAGCCACAATAAGGCCAATGTTCAAAGATAAATTGGACTCAAACCCAAATATGACACCCATAGAGAGAAAATATCAATATAGATTTACTCCATTACTACTAAAAGAAATAAACCCTGAGGGTAGTCATATAATTATGAATTTAATAACAAGGCACACAATAACCAATATGAACTCATCAAGGCATATAATCATTAATAGGTATGAAAACCCCAATACACATAATGAAATGGGTATAATATGAGGAAATAATAGCACATTTATCATGGTGAAATCTATAATCATATGCCTAATAGGTCTAAGGGAAAATAAATTTGAATGGGTCCATGCTCAACTGACTAACCCATCAACTTTGGTGCCTAACACTCTATCTCTAATCAAAGGTGCCACATCATCATGAGGCTAATTTGAATGAGTTGAACAACCAATAATCCCTCACCAGCGACACTTTTTGGATTAAATATCCCATTTCACTACAACCAAAATAAGAGAATGACCAGTATCCCATCTCTTCTCAACCAAACTAATCTTCTGGAATACTTTGAGGTGCCATACACTCTGATCCAAAATAATCCCCACGACTGACCTGAGAGTCACCCATAATCTTAAATGCTACCTGCGTAGAATCGATGGGCTACAAATAAAGCTGATCTTTACCAAAAAGATCCTCACTCTCAAATGAAAAATCAATAGCACTATGCTGATGGCATGTGCTTTTTCCACCACCTTTATAAGTCTCAATACCTGCTCTCTCTATGGTCCTCACATAAATAAAAACTAGAGAGATGAAAGACCCAACTACTATCAAGTGCTTCAATGCCAAATAGTGTGGCAATTCTAGTCCTCTAACAAATCTATACACCAAGTCCTGTTTTGAAGGATATGACATAGAATATGCCTGGACTAATACATTAAAACAATCTCATACTTATAAATTAGTCAAGACCCCTGATGAATACCAACCAATCTAACTCTGGCTTGAGAGTTGCTCGATAAGTCAAATGTCATCCATGGCTGTAAGGGATTTACAACATGACTCAAATCCCTAATGCTGAACCTCGAAGGGCTAAAGTATTCACAAGCTTAACTAGAACCTGAGTTGGCCCCAAATCCTTTAGCTGACTCTAAAAATCTTTGGCATCCATCCTCAACTCTCTGGTTTGATGCTATATTGAAGCTCTGAGAATATGTGTAGAAGTCCTATCTGTATCTATCAACCATCTCATATTGTCTATTTGGGATAAAATAGAGTCAAGGAATATTCTTGAGGCTCATATTAATGTGGAAAAACAACAAAGAGTTAAGAAATGAACTCCTAAGAATGTCTTTGTATCCTCCCAAAGATAGGTTCTAGATGTCTTCGCACCAATCCGTAGGACTCTACTAAACAATTAGCTCTTGTAATAATACACCGGTGAACCTATGCCCTGATATCAATTTGTCACTCTCAATCTCTTAGGTCATGATGGCGCTTACTATAACCCATCAAGGGGCAAGCCAAACTTGTAATTCAAAACGACTAGTAATGGACTACCCAAAGAGATAAAGGAAAGAATACGAAATAGATCTAATAAGAAATCAAATACATATATAGTCCCAAAACCTATTGGTATCAGTACCAGAGCTTCTAATAAATTAAAAGTACAAAAATGAAATTACACCATTACAACTTATCTTCGAATATAATATAGAGACTTTTCTAGTTCATAAGAGGGAGGAAAGTAATACTTCAAACATCAGTAGCTCACTTTATGTCTCTAAACCATTACCGCTCTGTATGACGCACACATCAAGAATGATAACCTGTACTATGATCTACAAGGTGCAGAAGTGTAGTATGAGTACCAAACATGTGGTACTTAGTAGCCAACTGCCAATTGAGCTCCAAAGATAATATAGATATATGTAACATATAAATAGAAAGGAAAACTACACCTATATCCAACAACCATATAGAAATCTAATGAGGTAATAGGTATAAAGTATCCTATTCATTTCCAAGAGAATAACATAATAAGGCTAAGAAAGTATCAAGGGTTAGCTATCCTATTTATGCCATACTCAGGAATCTCAATATTATACCATATATCCCCGGTCTCTATATGAATAAAGGGCAAAAGAAGGATATATAATAGTATACAAGGCTAATGCATTAACATACCATTTGAATAAATAAAGGAAGAGATATATGGTAATACCATAACTAGATTAGATATATATATGTGTGTGGTCAACTTAAAGTATAGGCTACATCATAAGACTAATGTTTTAAGACCTCATAATCATAATAGGAACTAGTGCTAGAATACTCAGGGTTTCTAATCCATATATCTAATCATGAATTAATCATGAATAATAATAACATCAAAAGATAGAAGAGCCACAATTATACCTCAAATCTTGATACCGAATCAATAACCAATCTATCATAAACTAGCAATAGCAATGATTATAACAATGATAGTAATAATATCAATGGCGACATGAGTAACCGACAGTCCGAACAACTAAATACCTAGACGATCCTATCACGTACCCTCATTGCCCTAGGCTCGAAAGGTTCAATCAGCATTTAACATACCACAAGGCATAATCATCACCCATACCTATGCAACACCCCATATGGGCTGATAAATACAGACACTTACTAGCGATAGGCATTGCACATGCAATAATAAATGCAAAGCATATAATCAATATCACAAGCATTCTAAAACATAGTCAATACCCAAAATTGAACCAGTCAGAAATATTAACAAGACTCAAAATTGAACTGGTCTTAAATATCACCAAGACTCAAAATTGAATAGTCATAAATATCATCAAGAATGGAAGTTGAATCGGCCATAATATATAGTCAATTCCCATAATATCATCAACCTCATCAATATCATCAACACATATTTCTATTTAACATCAGTATTATAATCTGCCATCGGGTCTTTACTCAAAATTTATATCATCAATACAACATCTTCCTTTATCTCATACCATATATATATATATA